>NC_051186.1:29501323-29581428 GCF_013339695.2 Rhipicephalus sanguineus | reverse complement strand
GAATACTTCATTTTTCATTCTTTTTTATCCCAGAGGACCAGACCTGACATGCCGATCGCGCGCAGTGCAACGTTGAACTTTCCGAACTTTTCCCGCGCGCGGCACGGTTCGGCCTGGCAACAACCGTGGCGCTAACAAAAAAATGAGTTCACATGCATCCCAAACAGGCAATTTTCACCGAATCGAATTTACAAACTGCAGCGGCCGTTATGCGCTTGTGTATAGTGCACAATCATCAAAAAATATTGGCAGTAGTTACTGTGGCTGTAAAGCGTGTATTCGCATGTACCGAATGCACCTCAACCACGCGTGTTATGACTGCGCGGCGCCGGGCCCTGCCTCCGCGGCGGCGGCGTGTATCCGAAACTATCCCCTAGGATGGCTGGGGCCCATACTGCGCCGCTATTGGCTGGAGATGGTCACGTGACCTACGTGCGCTTCCGTATTTTTTTTTTTTTTGTGTTTTCAATCAACATGGCGGCGCCCACGTTCGCGTTTTGTTTTGCGCTGAGCCGTGCCCGCCGTAGAGATGACGCTGAAATGTTTGAGCCTTTTGCTGACAAACGCCCATACGCCGATCGTTTTACGATGGATGAAGTGGTAATCAACATTAATCCGGGAGCGTGTACACGGCGTCGCCCCCTTTGGCGTGCTTTATAACGCGATCGTGTGCTATTTCTCGTGGGGTTGTCCCTCATGTGCTACTGGACCTACTGGATACCTACGCATGTGGGTATTGATGACAATGAAGACGCCGATCACCTAGCTTCAAGTTGTGCCCACAACGAATGTGACTGCCGAGAAATTTCATGCCTGTTTGAAACGCTCGTCTGTTCATCCGCTGACATCTTCTGAAGCAGCACCCTGACCAGCGTGTAGCAAGCGGATTGTTCCCTCCCCGTATTCGTGGTCGTGGATTGCCTCGTCGTGACAGAGCCCTCTTATTAAGTTGGCTCTGTATGAGTGCGTGGGATATTATTCCGTCAAGAACGTGTAGACAGTCCGTCATGTGGGTCGTGTGAGACACTAAGCACAATTTTTAGTGTCCCGCATTCGTTTATGCAGCGAGCACGTGCTAATTTGTGTTTACGTCTGTGTTATTTGTTTTTTCTCCTCTTCTTTCCCCCCTATCTTCATTTCCTCTGTTCCCCCTGCCCGTTCAAGAGCAGGCAGGCATTGTGCCCCTTTAGGTGGCAGTTGTCAGCCTGTACCCTCTCTGTTTCCTCTGTGCCTTCGTGTTCTCTATGTATTAAAACCTAATAATAATAACAATAACAATTGACACGACGCAAGAAACCACTTAATTTTGCTGGCGTATGAGTGCATTCTTATTCAGCTACGGTGAAAAAAAAAAAGAGAAAGAAAAGACAGGAGGCACTTTGTGGATATTTGTTCATTCTTCACAACACAGCTCGATGCCGTCAAATTAAAATTTAGCGCACGCAATGTAAAAAAAAAAAAAAAAACATGCTCGGGAATTGTGTTTTCCTAATGATAAACTTCCAAAGCTTCTGGTAAGTGTAGTACCTCATTTGAAAAAGACAGGAGCAAAGCATACTCTTTTATGTGAACTAATGTAATTTTAATGGTGCTCTGCTGCATTGAACTACTACTTCAACATGTAATGGGACATGTTATGTACATGTCAGCATGCAATGCTCCCATCACAGTGAATGGACATGCAGAACCAAGTAGTAATGCCAACTGATTGCCCATCAGGGCCCAAATATCGAAACCAAAACAGGACATACATTGAAATGAAGACGGTTAACAAACTTAACGACGATGATCAGAAAAAAAAAGAGCATGAACAGAAGAAAGCGAAGTCGATTCAAGAATGAATGTACTTGGAGAATATATACTATATTTGCAAACTCTCACGTGGTACATTATAGTAGGAACATGTTTACTGTAAGAAATATGCAAAGACAAAATATACAGCACCCCTAGAACTACCCCCCACCCCCTGCCCTCCAGTAATTACTCCAGTAAATGGATGCACATACCACTCGAATATGAAGTACAGAAATAACGACATATGTCGTGAAATTGGAGCACAGACTCTTCTTTATTAATGTGATGTTCAGGTTCACTAATGACATTAAAATAGCAAGCAAAATCCCATCCCATCCTTAAAAAGTGTTTTGTTTTCCCTTTCCGCTTGTCTAACAGAACAGTGCACTGTTTATTCTGATGTATACATCATTACCTGCCCAACAGCACATATATTCTTAACGAGAAACCAAATGCCAGCTGGAACCTCTTCAACTTGTAAACCATGCTGCTATTTTTCTGTATATTATCATTTTACACTGACTGCGACTTTCCATTCAATTGTATATTGTGTCTAGTTTTTATCAGGCTTGCTTATCACATCAGTAAGTAGATTGCTAGTACAATACATTGTTTGCTAAGGCTCAATACTTCGTTAACGATTTGCTGTTTTATTAGCAAAAGTATAATATATAGCAGGTTCTTGATGCAAGCAAAAGTATCCGTGAATGTGCTTCAATGAACTATTACCGACTCTTCATTCTAAAAAGACAGGGCGTGCAAACACAGACACAAGAAAGAAGTCAGGACGCCACAAATGCCGTTTGTGCTTTGTGGTGTCCTGACTCCTTTCTTGTGTCCGTGTTGCACGCCCTGTCTTTTTAGAATGAAAACGTACCAACTAGCTCAGCTCTCTGTTATCTAAAATACCGACTCTTGTTACAAAATAGGTGTGTGTTTTCAAAGTAGGTTACAAGTTATATGGACGCTATAGTACTTTTTCTGGGAAAAAGCGTGACAAATTTTGAATGAAATGGACAAGGATGGTTAACAGGTCAAGTAAGCTCTTAATTGACTAAATTATAAGACATTTGGCATTATTTGGCACTAGTGTATTTATTAGACATATATATGAACGGGGGTTTGAAACAGGGCCGTAACTAAGGAGAAGTTGAGGGAGTTCTGACACCCCCCAAAATTTTTTCGTGCTTTAACTTTTCGTGTGACACTAAAATAGTTCCATGCCTTCACAGCGACCACCAGTTGCCGCAGTTAGCCGTTCTACACACGAACACCCTTCGAAAAAAAATTCCTGCGTACGGTCCTGGTTTGAAATATGCATTACTCATGTTACGCTTCCTAAAAGGCCCTTGTGTTTTTTGACAGGCGTGAAATACAGATTAAGAATGCTTCCAGATTTGATGCTTTTATGTTACTTATAATGAATTGGATGACATTCATTCAGGAAGAGACAAATCGGCATGAGCACTACAAGAGAGAGCTGAGCTAGTTCGCATTCATGTTAAAAGGGCGTGCAAACACGGGCACGAGAGAGATATCAAGACACCACAACGCCGACTAACAACTGAAAGGACACATAGCGGCGGAAAAGAAAGTAAACATAAAAACTTGCCTGCGCAGGCCCAGGCAAGAGGTGATACCTATCGATAACTGTTCAGGATTTTTATTTCTGCTTTATGCAAGTTAATGATGCATGCATCTATCTTGACATTGTCGAGAGTGTAAATGCACGACAAAATTCGATGAATGCGCAGTTTTCTACAGGCACAGGAATGAAGCAACACGTCTGATAGTTCAGGCATGGCGTGTAAATAATAATGGTAGTGCACGCGTGAGCCAGCCGTCAGTTAACGCGCATAAAGAAAGTAAATGCCTGAACGGTTATCTCTCACGTGTACCACCACGTGTGCGGACTGATAGGTATCACATCTTGCCTGGGCATGCGCAGATAAGTTTCGTGTCTAGGTACTTTCTTTTCGGCCACTGTGTGCCTTTTCAGTTGTTAGGCGGTGATTGCAATGTCTTCTCTCGTGTGTCTATGTTTGCACGTCACGTCTTTCAACTAGAGCACTACCTTGTGGTAGAGGTTCTAATCTGCACATCTTCAGTTCGATTCAAGCACATTATTATATCTGCATTAGTTCATTGCCAAAATACTGTTAAAGTCCTTTTTTCTCATGACATATGGAAGCATCTCTTATGAAACATTTGCAGAGAATTACAAGGAATCCACGACTTTCTACCTTTCTTGGGAGCCCTTACCATGTGAAATGTAAAGCATTATACTAAGCATATTTTAATAAAGGAACAAAGCTCTCATAAGCCTCATTTGTATTTGTACTGCTAGATTCACATACAGAATGAATTTACTCAAGGAATCTTGTAACTAAGTTGTCCCATGTCTCATTTTAGATTGGGCCACAGACACTACTTACTTTCAGTGACTCCAAGGTCAGATAGTGTATTTTCAATTGCAGACCCATGTACTGTGTCCTTTCGTAAACCCTGTGCTCTAATTACAAAAGTATATCTCCTGTGGTTGCTAAATAGCTATGACATTTTCATGGGTGGGACCAGTCCATCTGGTAGTTAGTATCCTGGCTGTGAATAATGGTGGGTGTCGGGGAAGCAACATAAATGAGTCACAAAACAAATTAGACTCTGAAGAAGTTTATTTGCTGTAAGCGCACGACAACTGCATTTATTCTAGTACAGTGTGTGTGATCTCATCATTTATTGCAATAGTGGGAACAATGTCAGAAAATACTCGGGGGCCTTGGGGTCACATCACTGTATGTTCTGCAATATGGTGTTGAATGGAGTTTCCAGTGCAGTCTTCTGGCTCTCTGCTGAAAGTAAAAATAGGAGCAAGGCAAAGGCAATTAAAAAAAACTGCGTACAGCAGACTGCAGGGTCGTTCTATGCTTTCCCAGTACCAAAAACTTTCTAAGGTCTTCCTCTTCAAACATTTTTACACAAAAGCAAAATTATTAGGTCGTGAGAGCAATTGTTGAGCACTGTAAATAGACGGGATCATGGTGGCCGGCAATGCTTATTCAACCTGTACACATCCCAGTGACGGCAACAGCTCCACCATCGGTGACGTGTGCGGCTTAGTTATAGCAGACATGAGTACTTTTTTGAGTCGGCGACAGAGAGAGCACTCATTATGGACACCTGAGCTCCAGTATCGACTAATGCCGTGAAAGAATACTGACAACATGCACTTCTATTAGGTTTCTTGTTCGTAGGGAGTGTCAACAGAGGATTGGGATCAGTCGAAAATGATGCAGCACTACCTCTAGGAGCTGCATGATCTCGTTTTCCGTCCGAGATGATACTTAGTTGGTCAGCATGGAATAGCGGCGTGGTTGGGGTGACGGTGAACGAGCAGTAGGGCGGCTGTTAGCAAAGTACGTACGGCTGGGTGAACACCAACGAGGGTCTGCATATGTATTAAATTGAGTTAATGGTGATGAGCAAGTAAATTGCAGCAATAATGTTCACACCTACCCGTCATTTGTGCTACAACTTTGCCCATTGTGACGACCTTGAGCAGCAAAGACATGAACACAGTGCTTGCCGCCATCTCATGCAACCTGGAAGGTTGTATGAGAGTTTGTTGTACTGACCCAGACCGCAACACTGGGAAGGGGGAGGTGGAAGCTGAAGTTGCTATGTATCATGAGTAAGCAGTGTAGAAATTTGGGCTAGTTGGTGAGCGTTCATCTTGGTTGAATTGACTGTTGGGGCAGGAGACTAAGAAGGAAGTGACACAAACAAGCACAGACTTACAAGTTTTTGTGTGACTCCAGTCTTTTATGTGAGGACTGACTGTATTAACTACAGTAAGAAGTATGCACATGTGATTAAAACATGGTGTTCGAGTTCGGTAATTTTAGAAAAAATTTGATTTTGATTGCTATTTCTTCTGACTTCTAACGGATTTATGCAGGTCACTGAAGTTTTAATATCATACAATGGACAGAATTTATAAACAACGTCAGCCCACTGCAGTGGGCGGCGGGATTTTGCTGGGATAGCACGGTGAAATACAATACAAATACTTTCAGCAAAAGTGCAAGTTAAGAAACCTGTTTAAATAAAATGCGAAACCTTTCATTCTAGCAAATTTCATGTTGCTCATTGTTTGAATTTACAATATACCAATTATTTATTAACTGCAAAGAACCAAAAGCCTAACGAGTCTGGCCATAAAGTGCGACAGCATGTATTTCTCCACTTAACTCGAATGCCTAGGCTGCATTGAAAGCACAGGCGTCATCACAAGGCTGGTTCTTTCTGATAGTAAACAGTATATTAGTGGAAAACTTATGAATCTTGAAGCATCAGGGAAAGCCTTACTGATTAGCAAATGAGATGGGTATCACAAGGAAATGTCGGGCAGCCTGGTGTCATGGATATATAGAAATCTAGGGCTGTCAGCAGAAAGTTGAGACGCTGTGGGTTAATTTCACCTTTCGGGACATCATAGACAAGTATACATGCATGTGTGCATACATTTATTTTGTTAAACATGGTAAACTACTCGTGTTTAGCGACAAAATGTATGTTAGAAAAATGCGTGACTGGCAACTGCTCCGAAAAGCTGCTTTCCTGCTCGAAAGTGAGGTTTTAGTTGCTCCAGAAGCTGCGGAAAATTGGTTACAATTGATCACATCCCAAAGTACACATTAGACCACGCCATTTGAAAGGACCTCGTGCTGGGCATGTCCCTGTTGGTAATTTCATTTTTAATGACAAGCAATAAAAAGAATTATATTATACTGCAGATCCTGCCTAATCTTTTTGAAATTTTAGTCCCTAGCCTACTGAAATCCAGAGTTATAATGGTTGACATAGATAGTAGGAATAGATCAACAGAACTAGGAGCAGATAAGAAACAGTGCTTTCCAACAGTACAGAAGTGGCAAACGTGGGCCTTTCATCCAATGAAGGTCAGCGAATATCGACACAAAACATGTTCATTCGCAGTAGTACCCATATTTCAAAGGATCTGCCTGCCGAGGTGTCTCAATGCCGAATTAGTTGGTTTTTCTTGAGTGCATTCGATTGTTCCCGTTAATAGTTTTCGCGGCCTTCCTTACACTTGTCATACACCTTTGATATGCGGTAATTCTTTTTTGTTTGTTTTAAGTAGCTGTGTTTTTTTACTCCTTACTTGTCATACGCGACGACATTAAGATGCTGTGTATGTGATTTTTTCAGATACAATCTCGTACTGCTTGCTGTGATTTCTCCTCTCATATCTCTTTTTCTTGTTTCTGATCAACTAGGTGTGTAATAGTATTCTTTGCTTGCTTTTGATAAACTAGCTATGCCATTTAACATTTACTTTGTCGTGTGCAGTGTCGAGTGCTGTCACATGCAGCAGTAAGGTTCCGTACATGACAATTTCTCTTATGTATTCTCATGTTGTTTCATTTATTCTTGCATCGTTTTATATTCACTCCTGCCCAAGACCGACAGTACGTACGAGATAACTAAAACAAACAAACAAACAAACAAACAAACAAATCAATAAATAAATCAGATTTTCAGGTTCAAATCTGTGCTTACCAAGCTGTATTGTATGCCTAGTGCTACCTCCAAGGCAAGACTGATGTTCAAAAACATTTTCTTGGGGGAGTTGATGCTTGCTGAACAACATGATACCACGCAGAAAATTACTAGAACGATTAAGACTAACTCTAAGCTGCAGACAGACCATAAAGAAAGCTACATCGGGTGGACCATGCATTTGCATCAACCGGACGAGGGAACACACTATTTAAGAAAAGGGTAAGAGCACATGTCTTTCTGTGAATGGTGTTCTGGTGCAATTTTATGGCATCTCTTCAAGGTATTAGAACACACAGTTTGTTCCAAAATTTAACACCGCTTCACGTATTGTGGTGTTCTAATCCTGCTTCAAGTAAAAGATCTTCAGCCTTGTCGTCTAACATAGTATTTTAAATAGGGTCCCGGAAGTGTCCTTTCAATGTGGTCATGACATTATGTCTTGGATAACATGCACTGTGAAGTACTCTTCTCTCACAGTCATTTCTTTCAAAACATGTCACAGTCTAGGAAAGCTTCCTGCAGTTAGTGCTTGTTTGTGGGCTAGTTGGTTTTGAAGCACAGCGAAATGATAAACGGCGCGAAATGGCACAGACAGAAGGAGACAGACGTGTGCACTGACTCGCAAATTATTTCATTTTCAGAAGTGCATGAAATATAGAGCGTTTCTTTTTTTTTATGAGTGCACATGTCTGTCTCCTTTTGTCTTTTCATACTGTCTGTCATTTCACTATGCTTCCTCGCAGTTCTTTTTTTCATGCAAAACATATTTGCAGTTCATTTCTCATATCTGTATCAGCAGCACTCATGTGTAATATGTTCAGTGACAGTAATAAAAGGAATGTGTACAATATTTCTAATAACTGTGTCTGCAAATATCATGCGTGTCTGTACTGTCCAATTATGTTTTTGAATTCAATAACCAACTTTTGTTTCACAATAATACACTTTTTTTTCTCAATATTCATGTTGCATGGGCAACAGTGGACACTACTACTTGCACTGCATGTCTGATTCAACATGACAGAGATATGCATTCAAGCTGGCATGTACCGTTTACTGCTTATTTATTAATTTTTTCAAAACAGCACAAAACGTTTTTGGACGTTAGTTTAACCATCAGTCTATGAGAAGAACTGCGCTCCCTACTTTTAATGTGATAGAGTGGTCAAAGGCTTTGAAATTTTACGGATTGGCGAAGAGATAATCGGACAGGCTAAGTTACTATTTTCGAAAGACGATTTATCTTCACCGAATTATCTTCACCGCGCGAAAGCTGGAAGGCGGTGCATCGCGTCATAAGAAAAAGATGACAAAGGACTCTTGGGTGAACGTGCGGTGTAGCAAGAAGCAGCACCCCGTCACAAAAGACTGCAACTTTGAAACACATGTAGATTACGCGCGGAACAGAAGACCGCAGCGTAAATACCACAGGTAAGACAACTACTTACCTTAAAACAGCTAACATCCGAAGGCGTACAAGTGCCGCGTCTTCCACGCCCGCCGACAGCGGACATAAACGCCGCCGTCCCAAAAGCCCAAACATATCGGCGTCATCTCTACAGCGGGCGCGGCTTCGCTTATGGACGCCGCCATGTTGACGTAAAACAAACAAAAAACAAAAAAAAATCCCGGAAGTGCGTGTAGGTCACGTGACCATCTCCGGCCAATAGCGGCGCAGTATAGGCCCCAGCCATCCTAGGGGATATGTTTCGGATACACGCGACGACGAGAATTTCCGCTCCTGAAATTGCTCTCTTTTTCCGCACTTTTTTCACCTGTATGATCAGAGGTTCGCTTCTGCGATTGCAAGTTTCCTCCCCACGAAAGCAAACAACTCGCGTTGCATCTCAGGCATAACCTCCGGGGACCTTTTGGTGCGAGACCTTCTTTACCGAGTCCCACGGCAATGCGTTTGTGCAGTGAAAGCGAGCAACTTACAATTGTCTTTGAAAGGAGGTTACACGCAGCTCGCTTCGAAGGATCGATATCTGGAAACAACTTTGGCAGCACAGCGACTACCACGTTGGTTCTCTCTGAATAAATCTTGTCGGTGAGACGTACTATTTGCAATCTAGTTTCGAAATCGCATGATCGACGCCTCGGAGTGGCTTGCGACTAGAGAAAGCACGAGCGTGTGTCTGCGTTGAAAACTGAACAGGTTGCACTTAAGGAGTCGTGCGGCGTCTCTGTAAAGTGGGTTTGTCGTTGCGATGCTCCTGAGTGCAGTTTTGCATACTACGCTCATGGCGGTATGCCGAGGGTGTTCGTCAGGTACGTATTCTAAGAAATATCGACGACTGCCGCCTCGATTTAGTGTGTTCAGGAACCACTACCAGACATACAAAAAACAAAACAAGAACGCTCAACAGTCTGTACTCACGGGTATTTAATTGCGTCAGCTCTGCGAAAACGTTCGACAAATAACGGCTGTAGTAGAGCTACATGGAAAGGTAATATGGGATGTACCGGCAACTGATATCGGGCAGACGGGCCGTTGCCTGAACGACCTTCTGCGCGAACACGCCAATAACTTCAAGGCAAAAAGCGGCAGCAATTTGGTCATTCACTGTGCTAAGTGTGGCTGCCTATCACGTTTTCAGGAGAGCCGGGTGCTGCGCACATACAAGGACCAGACTGCAGTTTTTGAGGCTTTCGCGATGAAATGTAAAGATGAAGCATGTGTTAGCGCGCCCTCCATTAATCTAACAGACAAGGAGTGTTGATACCTCCGTAACTAATCGCTTATGACTGAACAATAACCTGCCGCTGGACGCATGCGCTGCTAGGAGCTCTGATATGTTTTCCTTTCCCGAATTTTCCGCTTCGTTGTATATTTGCGCGTTTTTGCAATAAACCAGCAGTTGGCAGTCAGCGCTATTCCCGTGTACTTTCTTGCCCGTGTCTACTTCGCGCTGTTTATAACTATTGATACGTACCAACTGGCTCGCATGCACCCGCTTCTACGTATATGATTTGTTACTCACCGTTTTACTTCGGCTTCCCTTCATATTGATTCTGACATCGCTTTAGATCAGCATAAATTTTCGAATGACTCGTTACGGTAAGTAAGCTTTACGCATAGTTCTGATACTTTATGTGCACACAATGAACGCACAGCCGCTGACGTCACGGACTCGCAGTCACTGCTCGAAACAATGTTGAATTGTGCAGTGCTTCCGCAATGTATGCGTATCCCCTTAGGAGTCGTCGCGGAGACTTATACTGCATTCAAGCCCGGGTGCATTGCACGAGGTCGTGGGGCCGTATAAATTCCTAATGGTCAACTTTTCTCGTTTTTGAAAAGCCCATGTTGCTCCAGCGCTGTCTGTGCAGCCGCGATAAGGCCTTCGGCGCCGCCGGAAAAGCGCGTTACGCCTCCGTCATCATCGTTTTCGGAGGAGCCTCAAGGAAGTTCCCTCGTGCCTGGCGCCACCGGCTCGTCTTGAATTACAAATTGAGCGAACTTTATTCCGCGGGCGGCGGCGTTTTGCCCGTGAAATGGGGTATGTAACGACGGTGCTAAAACCCGACCTCTCTGCCGACCTGCGCTCGCGCATGCGAGGAAAACAATAAGGCCGTCCTAAAACGCGGGACCACCTCGAAGGAAGATCCGCCTTTACAGTACCTATCGACTTTCCATTCGATCAAAAGGCTGTTGTGTGCTCGACTGCGATCGTATATGGAAAGGCTGGCCAGAACGGGCCGCAGGCGAAGTACCGCCGGTGAACGATGAGAATGCGAAACGAGAGGATGCGCTGATGCAAGAGCCGGCACGCACCGTAAACTCCCGGCTGCGCCCTTCCCCGGTCGTGGTCTCGTTTATGTGAAGCGCGGCCGGCGTTCCATCACTTGTGTGCTGGAAGGGGTCAGCTAGTAAACGTCACGGAGTGCTTCCTTCTGGCAACGCGCAGATTGGGTATGTCTTCCCCCGCCCCTCATCACACCGTGGCTCACGCGAAGCACAGCTATGTCACACCTTTGCATGTATAGCAGTGTGCAATGAGTGCCACATTGTGAAAAACAAAATTGGTATCGACGCGCGTTTCAACTCGATGATTGACCAAAGCAACTCTTTGGCGTTTTACAAGCCACGTATATATGCATGCCAATGCGTAAAACGGCTTGTGTGTGCTATTAAAACAAACATCAAACCTAGAAAAAGAACAAATGACGGACGGACAGAAGTTCATCCGCTCACTCCCCGCATGATCTTCTAGTGATTGCTGTGGTGGGTAACGTGCTTTTTTTTCATATCTACGATGTCAAAGTGATAATAAACTGTGGCTGGCCTAACGACACTGTGGTGACGATGACTTGACAATGAGTGTGCGACGGTGTTATGGAAAGGACGGGGCAGAGAGAAGCTAATCGAAGTGTTCCTAGCTCTTCACTGCTGTCGTGGTAAAATGTGATTGCTGATTCCATGGACAGGAGAGCAAGAGAGAGAGAGAGAGCAAGTCCATGGCGTCCGACAAACTTCGGTGAAGCCTATTCAGTGAAGCTCGTCCGATACTCTTGATCTGCCGGCGTAATGGTTCGAGTCAGAGAACCATGCGCTTGAAGTTGAAGCCAGTGAAGTATGGGATGTGATATGATACACGCATACAATGGAGGACGAACTCGGCTCGTGAGATAAGATTGGAAGACAAATGACTGCGCTCACCACCGTCATTGCGATCCGAGAGTTGGTTGTTTTTATTTGCAGCTTCAAATATACGCCCAAATAAAACTTAGCCACTACAGGCGTTTGGTTGTTCGAGTCCACTTCGAAGCCCGTCTTTCAGACACCACGTTTACTTGCCTGAACAGCCATTAGCGTTACCGTGATTGCTCTCCATTTCCCATTTCAATGCGGCTCGCGTGACGCCGAGCGGTTTTTATAGCCTCGAAGCGAGCGGAGCCCCCGGTGTGGTTCGCTAGCTTCACCGTGCTGGCCGCCTTAGCCTTGTCGCGATAAAGAAACTTCCCAAGTGCACGTGCTGCTCGAAATGTATCGCTCAGTGATTCCAAACTACTTTACTCGCCACTCACCGTGTTGCTTCAGCCTCCTGCCTAGCGATATCCACGACCGTTCCTCTAAGCCTTTCTTGCATTTGTGTCTTTGTTTCGCATTTTTTCCCTGCCCCAATGCGATGCTTTTTGCGGACAGCTTCCCGCCAGTGCCTCTTCGTTCTTCCATGTATTTCACTTACAGAGTGAGTTTGCCTGGCGCACTCTAAAGCCCGCATCTTCGGCATAGACTTTGTGTTTATAAGCCGCGGGATCGGGTCATGATTGGAAATGCGCGTCCCCTGGAGTCTTAGGACGGAAAATAAAGTTTTATTCTCTAGCTGCACGGGTCGCCTCGAGTCTCTGTACATTCTTCTTAACAAAAGAAACTCAAGTCGCGGTGCTCAGGTTCGCAGTGAAGTCGCCTGCGAGATCCGTCTTATGGCTCAAGGTTTTCTTTTTATGGCCTATAATTTTCTGCTGGCAAACGACTCGTGCATGCTAAGCCTCTTAGGGACTTGTAATATTTGAGTTCCTTGTTCACCGGCGAAAAAGGAAGGATGCTATTGCCCTCGCTCGCATGGCAGAAATTTCCTCAACTGGACTTACAGGAGTGGGGTTCAAAGTTCCCGTGATAAGGTCTTTAAAAACCTCGCCTGAGGTCGCGGCAGATTTTTCTAGGGATCGCGAACCAATGAGATCACTTGGAAATGGAAGAGGCAGATTCATCTTCATAATGCTGACAGATCCTAGACTGCAATCAATTGTGTGGGCGTTGCAAGTGCAGCCCTGTCCAGCGTTCGATAAACATGTGTATGGACATAAATTCTTCCAGAACTTACTTATGACTTTTTCTGAACAAGCTGTATTCCTGATCGTCCATACCTTAACGTTAACCCGAATCATTTCCGAGCTCAGCGTTTACCAACACATTTTGCGACTTTCGCCCTTCAGAAATCATTGCGCAAGGGAGGCGATACTTTGTTCTTGTGTGGACAGGTACAGTAGTAGGGTACGTATTTGGGCTGGTTTGTTCTTGATTACGAGTGAAAAACAGCGCTAAAAAGACAGGACCAGGAAGGACACGAGACCACGGCATCTTTTACAGTGGTATCTTTAAAAGTGGTATCATTGAAAGAATGACAGCATGCGCGAGCATTAGAACAAGGTTCAGAAACTTATCTCTTCATGGTAACAATTGCGGTTGCCATCCATATTTTAAAGATACCACTTTCCTGTCAAAATACCGTGACGAACGCGCGCGTCTCATTTCAGAAGCTTATCACATCCACGATAGCGGCGAGGCATGTGTAAGCCTCCCCTCGATTTCCCTCCTTCCGAAGGAGATAGACATCATGTCGCATTGATCGGCTTACTGCCTCTGCGAAGGCTGAGCCTTCAATTTTCTGCAGTTTTTATTGCGATAGTGGTGATGTATATTTATGCTGACTGAAGGAATAAAACACACTTGGTTGTTAGTCAGCGCCGTGGTCTCGTGTCCTTCCCGGTCCCGTCTTTTTAGCGCTGTTTTTCACTCGTGACAGGTACAGGCAGGCACAATGGCTGGTGCCTGCTCTGCTTGTTAACTGTTCAGTCATGGAATGCATATCATTGACAAGTCGGCTTAAAGAAACGAGTAAACTACCAAACAAACGCTGTACTCTCGTACCACAGACGCTCGCGGACATGGTTACAACGAGTACTTTTAAGAACGAACACTAACCCCGCTAAAAAGTGGCGGAAACTCATCAGTTTATATTTTTGTAACTAAAAACACAATGCCACAAATAAACAGTAACAAAAAACTAAAGATTCAGCAAATGGTGCAACGTCCTGACGCAAACAGCTGACGCCCTTTTTCTAACCACACCGCATGCTCCATCGTCGAAGTTCGTGGTTGCTCGTATGTCCATTAAAGCCGCAGCAACGTCTCTGATACAGACCATTAGCGTTAGAGGACCACGGTTCTCATTTCTTCTTCCTATACGCAATAACCGGGTACCTCAATACATACGCATAACTTCACGCTTGCGCCGCGCATTCCTAATGTCGGCCCGTGACGTAAGGGCAATGTGTATTTCCTACATCAGGCACCGTTTGAAAGAGAGGGAGGCGGCGCCAGCCCGTCCGCTTTTGCGTAGGGTGCAGTAAAATAGCGCGGACCGAAGGAGGTCGTAAAGGAGAACAGCTCCTCCCAATCGGGTTGTGCGTCTTCTTCCACGGCCTCCATAGTTCGCACTCACACACACTCCCTCACATCTCACTACACAGTGGCCTTTCCTTTCCTCAAGATATTTTCATTTTATCCTGAGCCCCACTCCTTCTTTCGGCTCTTTATAGCACCGCCTTGGTGCGTGTTGGAACTCGGGGCGAGATACAAAAGCACGACAGTGCTATGGTCCAGCTCTTGCCATGGAATCCGCACTGTCCGTTGAAGCTTTATATTATTTTCTTTTAGATGCGAAGTATCTTAAGGCGGAGCTCACTCCGGTGGTGGTGGTGTGCGGCGTGACCACCCTTACTGCGCATGCGCATACCCTCACCACACACCTCCTCTCCACTTCCCCTCTCCCATACCAATCTCCACTTCCCCTCTCCCCTCCCCCTTTCCACTTTTCCTCTGAAACGCGGGCTAGACATGCCGAAATTCTCTCCTGCGCAATGCCGCGATGAGCTCGAGCGCATGCGCGTCCGCTCCCCTTCTCTCTCCACTCCTACGCTGCCCCCCTCTCGCCCGCCTGTCGACCGCGTTCCCCGCTCGCCCTGTGAGAATTAACGGCCAGGCTAGCTGGAAGATATAACGCGCGTAGCGTCCCTCTTCGCGTTCCACGACGCGAGGTCGGTAGCATGCCCAACGAACGCCAACGGAACGCGATCGTGCAAGTGCTCCGGCTTTGCATCGCCTCATGGTCCCCTTTAGCGGAAGATGGTGTAATTTTTGGCCTAGGCGAATCTACGTACGCATTATTTTGTCGCGTAGAGAGAGGTAAACTGGGCAAGAGCGTGGAGCCACCATCGGCTGCTCTTATGTCGGGTCACTACCTAACTTCCTCCGCACCTTCTTCCCCAAAATGGTGAAGCGAGAGATGACGATACGCACGAGGTTGTACGCTTTAAAGCTGTCGCTGCATGGTGAATGTGACCCAGTTAGTGCATTTTCTTATGTTGTACTTATCAAAGTGGGGCTCTCTCTGGCTCGTCCCTGCGATTTGATGCAGGTCGTAGATTGCCCATCAGGTATATTTGTTGAGATATGTACGAATATTCTATGTGCTGCGATTGCTAGTACCAGTGGGCAGGCTTTTATAAACCCTCTATGCTGTCCACCAAAGTAGTCCGAGTAACCGCACCTCTGTGCCACCTAAGAAAAAAAACGACTAATTTCTTGAGGGAACACATAATGTCGGCTGGCAAAATTAAGTACAAAGATGAAACGTACATATTTTTTATCCTGTCCATCAATGTTTTATTCCAAAATGGTAATTAGTTAAAAAAAGGGTTATATTTTGTCCATTTATATCCGCAGGTATCCATATATTCGAAAGTTCCCTAAGGTTAACCTATCCTTTAACGTTACCTATACTGTCGGTTACGTTATTGTGGTTTCTTGCGGGATGCAATGAAACAGCTTCCCAGAAAATTCATAACTCACAAACGTTGAAAGGACAACACATGCAACGTGCGCCAGGGCAAAAGTAGCACCGCTTGCTAAGTCGGCAATGCACTTTATCAATCCGATTCGTGGCTCGAAAAATGCCTCCGCAAAGCATACAAGGTCGACCCGGAGAAGACGACGCCGGCAGCGGAAGGGCCGGCGGCAGAGACAAAATGCCGGCGACGCCACGTTCTGACATTTCCGCTTGCCGAGGTTATCAATCCAGAGATATGTAATGGAGGACGACGGCGCGGTTTGGTTGCGATGCAGGAAGCGATGGGGCGCCGCGGCGTGTGCCTAACCGGCGCTCACTTTGGGGACACGAAAAAGCATGCGCGAAGGCGACGATCCCGACTCGACTGCGATCTATAACTTGAGAGCTAGAAGCCGTTTGTTCGAGAAGCGGCCTGTGGTGGCATTTGTAACTGGCTATAGGGGAACGCAATCTCGTAAGCCGGTTGGTGTGTAAAGAAAGAGAATGACATCAAAAAGAGGAGGCCGAGGCAGCGCGCGCTTTGACGCCGAATTCCGGAGGGCCGGGGTGGTCGCAGACGTGAAATATGTGGCTCTTCGACGAGACCAATTCGTGCGGGGGAGGGAGGGGCGTAAATCTAAGCCCCTCTCCTCCTGTGTCGTTTCCTCGGATGTCCCGAAATTATTCTTCCTGTCTCGACGTTCTTGGGGCGTCTTGTTGCCGCTGCTTCGTTCTCGCGAAAAGGCGAGCTTTTCCAGGCCTCGCTTTACGGCGAATAGTAATAAAAACGCTTTGTTTGTTTATTTATTTTTTCGCTATCGCATCCTGAGTATACTGTCCGTTGCAACGTTTGTTGCTGACTTAATATCGTGCGGTATTACTTCGGCCTTCTCCACCGTAAACGCAGAGTCGCTTTTCTTTCTTCAGATACTTCCAAGGAAAAGGGTCAAAATTGTCGGACGAAAAAGCCCAGATACTTTCTGCTGGGGAAGAAGAAGCGGATGCCCACAAGGGACAGGATGAGTGAAGACGGACGCCGATAAAGCGGAGAAGTCAATAAACAGCAATGGCATTAGACAGACAAGGAGAAGGCACCTGGTATTCAGTCGATGCATTACTTGCGGAATAATACTTGTCATTCACTGGAATAGATACTTTATTCACTGGAATAGAGGGGGGGGGGTGATATGATGTACATTGAGTACTCACTCTGATACTAATCTATTTGAAGTATCTTACAGGCACAGTGAACAGCATTAAATAAGGGAGGAAATGCATAATACGGGGAAGGAAAGTTAACATAAAATAGAAAAGATAAGAAATGTGCTTAGAAAAAAACAAACAAGCGTATAAAAGGTGCGGAGAATTATTGTGGATGTCACTTTTTCCATTTTGTTTTCTTAAGGAACCCGTTATTGTGCGCTCCTAGTTGATCGAAGCGCACGAGCACACACACCAAGGAGGATATAGGGAGGAGGAAGGAGAGGAGGTTAAATAAACTTGGTCCCTTTGGCTGTTTCTCGCGTTCATGAAGTATGGAAAAGCAGAAAGAACACAGAAATTCAGATGAACAGAACGTATGCCGCTTCAAGGACAAGCTATGCGCAAGCTGCTAAAGCAAAAAGAAACTAGATCCTGTAAAAAAAAGAACGCACCTTAACGATCGAGAAAAGAGGCGTGGGGTAAACAAGAGTCCAGTTTTGTGGCCGCTCGCTGAAGGCGTCGCTGATTAAGTCCGGCTTCGGCACACGCAAGTTTCTACACACTCGGCCGTCCTCTGGGATGTCACAGTGCACGCGCATGGTACTGCCGAAATGGGGACATTGGGTGAAGAGGAAGGCCGCAGAGGGAGACTGAGCCAAGTGCCGCGGTAGTTGGAATGATTCGGGGTCAGCTGGTGGAGTTGCCTCGTTTCTGGCCACGAACATCCGCAGAGCGGGCTGCTGCACGACGGCTCAAGAAAGAGATGTTGGCGCCCTCTTGAAGGTAGCTATAAGATACCACTTGTGTTGGAATCTTAAGGATCAACAATAACGTAATTTGAGGATTTCTCATATACTGGCTTCACACGCACATTTGGCCACCATCAAGCCGGATATGTATTAGATTCCTTGGTCGCAGTTCGTTCACGTGCTAACGCTGCGAAATGATGCCAACAGCGATCGATGTCTTAGGTCCCGACCGAGCTTGATCGCATTCTAAAGGTCTGCGTGCGACAAAGGCAGCGCTAAAACCACTTCGCATTGTAGAAGCTTGCGATGACGGTGGCCTACAACGACAACTTTTTTCGCAACGCTGCAAATATATAATAGAAAAGACAAGTTTTACATTATGATATAAGCAACCACCGCTCTCTCTTGCGTTTTTTAATAATTGAACACATATCGGGGAAGGTAAAGTGCATTAGAGCAGGCTATCAAAGTGCATATTTCGAATATTTAACTACCTGTTTCCCCATAAATATATAAGCGCACCGCACGAACAAACAACACACAGGACACACTAAAGCTACAAAAGCATGATAAAATACACACGCAATCAAAACAAAAAAGCAGAGCGACCAATAGGCACATGCCGCTCTTCTGAAATAAATAATGGAAAATGATAATAAAGTGAGCAGCAGGACGGAACATAACGAGACGATGAATCACCTAAAATGTGAGACAACAAATTCATGATTAAAGGACAACAGGCGCCTTTCACATAAGCAAATAAATCTTGTAGTAAAAAAATGGACAAAATTATATTTTCTTTGAAAAGTTACATAAACATAACAGAGAAAGGAAAATAGACACACCTCGCCATTAATGGTAGCAGAGCAAAACACCGCGTATGGCTTCCTGCGGTGGTAAATTGTTTTCAATTTTTATTTCAAACAAAAATAATAAATGTTTTCTCTTATACTTTTTTACGGCTTCATCACCCGTTCGCTTGACATTGCGTAAATAGCTCCCACGGAATACTACGAATCTGATCAAACGCTGCTCGTTCGCACGAGACATCAGGTTTTTACGGCGGAGCTGTTAAGCTTTTCGTTATGCTGTTAGGCAGAAAACTATCATCATCATGAACCCACACGCGGGCTCTTCGTCCTCTTCTGCTTCGCTCCCAGAACACGTGCGCCGACTTGTCCGCCGTGGGATGCAATAACTCTGATGGGCGAGAGAAGGAGCACAGAGAGAGAAAGATACAAAAAGAAGGAGAAAGAGAGAAATTATTGGCGAAATAAAGTGCTTCGCGAGGCGGGATTCGAACCCGCGTGTCCATGACCCGAAGGCGACTGTCGTAACCACTCGGCTATCCAGCCACGCTAGCAGAGCCTAGCATAGCCTTGTATAGTTGTGATGTTGTATTTTTAGGATCGTCACGCCACAGAGCGTGTGACGCGTTCAAAATGGAGGACACGGTGGCTGGTTGTAAAAGCCACACGACAATTATATTTGTACGGCACACACACACGAAATACATAAGGCGAGAACGTGCAACTATAGTCGATCGTCCCAGGTGGCGGTGCTAGAGTCCGGGAAGTAGTGGTCTGGTTGAGTCCCGGCGGTGACGTAGTCGTAGTCGTCAGGTAGATGTCCGGCGTGGTAGTGACGTAGCAGCAGCAGGGGTCGTGGGGCGAGTGGGCGACCCACCACTCGGTAGACGGTTGTCGCCATTGTCGGTAGCACCCAGGGTCTCTTCAGCGCCAGGCGAAGATCTTGCGACGCTCGGTGTCCTGACGGTGGAACGATGCCCGGTAGGATGAACCAAGCGCGTAGATGCGGGTTCCCCGACAGCAGCAGGCCACGTAACATGTCATGCGAGGTGGAGAACGTGAGCCGCTCGCTGTCCCGAAGACAGGCGCCTGTGTGCGCGAACCCCGCGCGTCGATGCCAGTTCGCTAGACCTCCGGCCCGTTGTCACAGCGCTCGAAAACTGATGATGCTGCTGCTGCTGATGATGATGATCATAGCCTCGTTGAATGGCTCACACCCACTCTGGGGGATTGGCTAAGAAACAAATAATTTATAAAGAAATGTGGTCACATTAATTACATGACTAATGTATTATATAATAGTTCGAATAAATTAATAATGCTAATTTAAAATGTCAACATCAACACCACCCTGATTCAATTAAGAATTTTTGTACAGCGCAACAGACAATCCGGTGACAATGACCTAATGAGGAGGCTCCCAAGGATAGAATATTAGAAGCAATGAAATCCAATTTAGTTCGATTAAACGCCGCTTTGAGAATGTTTTTCCTCAGTTCATTGAAGCGGTTACGTGATAAAAAAGATGGTGCTGAACTGTTTCGTCCTTAATGCAAAACGAGAAAAGGGGGGAAGGAGCGAGACCAGCTCTATGCATATAAAAGTTTAGTTTTCGAACGCGACGTCGTATTTTTGTAATCATAACTTCATATTCTTTTGTTGAACAGAAATTCCTAAGCCAAGGCAACAAGAGGCGTCGGTATTCGTTTAGATGAGTGATTAATGCTTTAGCGGAGTCCTTTGCCACGCCTTCTAAAACTGTCTCGCTCGCGCGAGCCCCTTTCTGTTTTTTCTCTTCTCCAACACGAGCTCCTACTTTTCCCTCTTCTGTCAGCGATCGGCCGCTCCGTCGTCTGCTCTCGCTGGCTTCTTCACGATGGGGGTGGGAAATGTAAGTGAGGCTGAGGTTAGACGTGAGGATGAGGAGGAAGGACAGGAGGTGGAGAGAGAGAGTAAAGCGTGGCATAGAAAGAACGAAAAAGAGAGGAATAGAGAGGAAGAAAGAGAAAGAAAGTAGAAACAGCGAGATAGAGAGTGAAAGAAAGAAGCAGAAGTGAACAGACAAAAATACATATAAAAACCAGAGAAAAGAGAGAAAAAGAAAGAAAGATAGGAAGAAAGAAAAGACAAAAATAATGAGAAACAAAGAAGGGCGTCCAGCTGCGCACTTCCTTGAGGTGGCCCCACTAGGGCGAAGCTGCCGTAACTTTTGTAGGTAACACCCATTTAAATTCAAAGATTCAAGTTTGAATTGAGGGCACGCGTCAAGGACCCCCCCCCCCTGGTAGCTGCAGTGTGAGGTGTTGCGCCGCTAAGCACGAGGTCACGGGTTCAATTCCCACGCACAGTGACCGCATTTCGATGGGGGCGTAATGTCCGTCCATAATGTCCCCGCTCGATGGGAAGATTATAGATGGGCTTTTTGCTTAACACCACTGCGACGGCGATAACTTGCGTGGAGTGTCCGCCTGATTGCTGTCGCGATAAAACAAGTGAGCGTCTTCGTTGCTCCTTTACATGGGCTCCCGAGAGCTCTCGCATGAAGGCTAGGCAGGAAAGCATATTACGTGTTTGCTCGCTGTGAGTGGCACAAAACTTTGTTTCAAGGGAAACGCCTCGAAGGTGCGCATTTCGAGCCGCTTCCTAATTACAACGATATAATGAGAAAATAAAAAGAAGCTGAATATTGCTTTCTTTTTCTCTCTAACGACTTCGCGGTGCTTAGAGCGCAAACAGTTCGCAGGCAACAGAAACTTGAGACAAAGTGAAACCCTAAGCCCGCGAAATTTTCGTTTGCATCGTTGTGTGCAGGTAATGACCAAGACACGAAGAAGGCGAAGGAAGCTTGATTGCTGCGCGAGTGCTGCTTAGCGCGCTGTGCCTACACAGAGTTCACGTCGCATGCACAGTGGCACTGCCCCTCCTGTTCCCGTACCAAGGTTGGGCCCCGTACTAATGAGTTCGTTTGTTTTTATTGGGATAGCAATTATATGGACAGTCTCGGCTGGATTTTGCCGTCGCCGCCGTCATGCACCATATATGTATAAGTATATATATATATATCGAAGTCCCAAAGAAAAGTAATTCAGAAAAATGCTTTCGAAGCGCGGAATCGAACCAGCGACCTCTCGTTCCGCAGCGCGTGGCGCTAACCAGTACGCCAGAAAGCGCAGATCCTTCAGGTAGCTAACGGCGAGTGTTATATACACACCCTTTACCGCTGGCAGGACTCAGAGACGGCAGGCGCTTATAAGCGTTTCTTCATTACCAGCGAGATGGCGCGAGGAGCGCGACGGGTGCATTTAAAAGTCGTCGGCGAGCTCGCTCGCTTCTTCTTATATTTGCGCAGGAAGAACCTTGCCCTTCCGCTGTCTGCTCGCGCGGTTTTCTCGTGGTGAGGGGAAGATGGATGTTTCGAGCTTTCACCGTGATGTCTGCGCTCATGTTACGGAGCGTACGAAAGTCACTCGAGCTCAAGGGACGCCGCTAAACGAACAAACAGAAGAAGAGCGCGAACTATCAAGTGTCATAGCTCGACACTTGAAGCACGCAAGTTTCCTTCGCTGCTTCGGCCGCCTTTGCAACAGGAGCGCTGTTCAAACTGTGAGTATCCATTGGTGAGCCTTACTTCGTATAGCATTAATTTCTTGCTATCGCATTCATTGCTTCGCCCTTGCGGCGAAACTGTAACATTTTTTTTTCTTTTTTGCTTGCGTGGATGCAAGTACTGTGATGATTCTCTTATTGAAACTACACTGAACAAAAACTTCCACTTCAATCCTCTCTGTTTTTATCCTTGCGTAGTTTGCTTTAGTTCATGTCTAATTCTTTTGCTGGGCACTACGAAACGAGGACGAATAAGACGGACACGTTGACGACGGTTGGTGCGCCATCTCACGACTGGTTGATTCGTATCTTGCGACGTGTCATATACACGTTAACAATCAGACGCGAGGAGTGAAGGTGAAAGCCGAAAAGTACACATAAAATAAGAGAAACTACCACTGGTGTTTTCGTGAGCCAGTTCAACAGAAGACAGGTTAGTGTGGATCGCGTTCTAGGAGTTTGACGTCTGCATGAGTGAGACGCAAAGTCCGCCGCGATGGTAGAATGGTTACGGTGTTCGGCTGCTGACCCAAAAGTCGAGGGTTCGATACCGGCCCCGCCGCGTTTAGCTGGAGGCAAAATGCTAGAGGCCCGAGTACTCTATGATGTCAGGCCACGTTACAGAACACCAGGTGGTCGAAATTTGCGGAGCCCTCCACTACGGCGTGTCTCATAATCACATCGCGGTTTTTGCACGTCAAACCCCGATTATAATAATAATATTAATTATTATTATTGCTGTGTCGCACGGAGAATAAAACAGTGACTCCATGCCTTTGTCCTACCTTCTTGATGCGGTTCTTTGTAGACCAAGAAATCTGTTGTGTAGTGATCAAAGACCAAAGATTAAGCGTGTCAGTAGTCTTAGCATGGCCCCCTTACTGAGATGTATACGGCCTGACTTGACTTGATGTTCGAGGAGGAACACGCAATTCCACACCGCATACGACAACCGAGAGGTCGAGGTACAAAAGGCCACATTGAAACAAATTCAAAGAAAAGGGGAGGTACATGTTCATGCTCGCACAGTCACTCCTGAACGTGGGCGAGAAAGTGGTAGACTGCTGGTAGCTGTCGCTGCCACATTAAAAAAAAAATCCGGCTTTCTACCTGAGACGTAATGCTAGGCCTGGCCTGATTGTAAATCGCCTCGGTACATTTTGGTACCAAACGACCATTTGTAGTTTCGTTTGGTACAGAAAAGATGACGTATGATAAGGCAAAGAACATTAGTAGAACGCCATTCATGATAGCACGGGTTTTTTCTTGGTGTTAACCGGAATGAAGGAAGGAAGGGAACAGAAATGTAGAAGTCATGGTAGTTAACCAGGGAAGTTTCCGGTTGGCTACCCTGCACTGGGGAATTAGGGAAGGGGAGTTTGAAAGACGAGAGAGAGAGAGAGGAGGGGAAGAGATAATAGCGTAGTGAATAATACTAGGTAAATGAGGCAAGGGGACGAACGCCGCCGAACACTTATTTAAAGGCCAAATATTGTAGAAGCGTATAAGTTGCAGGCTAGCTAAAGGAACAAGCACAGAACGTACGTTAGCAACATTTCTATTCCTTGTTCTTGTAGTCCAATGATGTTGTGTCTGGTAAGTGTTGATCGTTTAAACAGATATTAGCAATTGGTTGTTCTTTTCTTAATTTTTATAAAGCAATATCAACAATGATTTCGGGCGTAATCAGTGCCGCCTCAGGAAACGCGTTATAGCATCCAGAAATAGTAGGTTGAGCGCACAGCCGAGGCATTAGCAGAGACACTCGCGAGCAGATCTTTTTCTTTGTTTCAAAATGACGCAGAGGCTAGTTTGCAGGCGACTGATTCGATGCTGGCCGAAGCGTTCAACAGTAAAGTTGTTTTTGAAGAGGTAAATTGCAGTTTGAAAGCTTCCGGATTCGTTCCAATCGAAGGCTCATGCACTGTCTGCCAGCGAAGGTATCGAGCGATGCAAATCTTGCCATGAAAAGCCGATTTCGCGCTCACAAAAGTTGAAAAAGAAGTTCTCTTGTACGCTATGATTACCTGCAAAAGAAATAGAAACAGGCCACCTGTGATTTTGGAATGGCGTCGGGCATTGTTCCACGAAAGTTCTAAGGCTGCTGAAGTTCTTTCTGTTTCCAAATGTGGCCAATCTAGCACAGTGACGTAGCCGCATACTTGGACCATTGCGCAGCGGTGACGAGCTCCTGACTCGTAGCTATGTGCCTGGGCGTGTCTTCAGGAGCGGTGGCTTACGTGATAACATATTCGTAGAGAGAGAGAGAGAGAGAGAGAGAGAGAGAGAGAGAGAGAGAGAGAGAACGAGAGAACGGTAGCGAGGTCAACCAGGATTATAACATCCGGTTCGCTACCCTACAATAAGGGGAGGGGAAGTGGAAAGAAGATGGAAAGAAAAATGGAGAGAAGAGCAGGTGCGTGAAGAGGTGCATATCCGCATGGATTAGCAGTTGTGTATAGTAGCGAAACCTTTGCTTGAGCTAATTAGTCTCACATACCGCTAAAGACACCTAGGCGCGAAAAAGCACATACGAAGAAACGCATTAGGACAGGGTGGGTGCCGTCTACTCATGCGCTTGTCTGTGCGTTTGCTGGTTTTGCTTAAGGTGGTTGGCGCGCTTGTCTTGATGTTTTTTAGTGTTGTGGTATATTTGATCGTGTCCGGCAAGGAGCAAGAAATCAGCTGGCAGTTGCCACCCGTCCTGTCCTCCAGTGTTTATTAAAGACGATAGTCTTTCTTGGGGAACTTAAACGCAGAAATTTTGGTCTGTCTTTCTGTCTGTCTGTCTTTCTGTTTGTCGGCACGTCCCTCGATTCAGCCACTCGGCCAAAGTTGAACCACTTGCCCAAGGGCCAGCCGTCTTGAACTGGTACGGCTGTTCATACTTGTGAACGTTGTCGATCAAAAAGTCAATATCATGCATATCTGAGGTGCAACATCACTAGGTAAGTATTAGGTGGCGTGTTCCTTTAATAGAAAATGCATACATACGTAATTTTAAGGACCCTAGTTTCTTAAGCTGCGCTGAAAATGCATAAGAATGGAAGCTTGAGCGAGTTGGTATGCGTTCATCTTTGTTGAAACAGCGCTCACTAGACGACGACGAAGTAAAAGAAGGCACAGGACAGGCGCTGCCTGTCCTGTGCCTTCTTTTACTTCGTCGTCGTCTAGTGAGCGCTGTTTCAACAAAGATTAAAATGCGACTGCGCTGAAATTTGCCTTCCTCCGTGCCCTTCGCACGAGCTCATTGTTGTGTTTCGGTTTCGGTTCTGTATTGCACTGTACGAATGCCATGGGTTGGTGTTGAAAAACTTTAGTTTTGAGAAGGCCAAGAAGGTGAAAAAAAATATTTAAAAAATGAAAAAGCAGCGTTGTGGGCGGCCTTCAGGCTGCCGGTTGTGGGCGCCGCTCTGGCGTTCCTGTTTTACCCAGGCGACGTGTAAATAAAAGAGTGTGTGGAGAGTACTCGTTGAGTGCGGACGTTTCTCTGCTTCAGCGCTTCGCGCCAAACCGCGTTTTCGGGCTGGCTGGCGTCCCCGCCGGTCGCGTTGGTCACCGCCGGTCTTCGCCTGCTGCTGCGCCGGGACTACCACCACGCAACACAGCACTCATGTTCCCCGACGTATTGCCAGATGGCGTCCATATCTCACACAGCGCCTCTTCTATCGTCTTTACACGACATTTGCAGCGAAGCACGCAGATACGCGACCAATTTTTCGTCTGCTTTTTTCGCGCCTACGTGTCTTTACTCGCATAGAATGCCTTCTTGAGAGCTAACGATGTATCACTAAAAACCCTATTTATATTTCGAATACACTCGTGCGCAGATGCTTCGGAGTGCATTGTTGGCGATCTATGTCGGTTCACATTTATTCGAAGTATTCTTCTACAATGGTAAATTATACGTACAGCGAGCATTTTAAAGCGAAGACAAATAACACAAGCAAAACGCTCTACAACATTCCCCCCACCGAGAGCCGAATCCAATCTCTTGCTCCTGTGTTGCATGCCAGGATCAGTAAGATGGAACACTGGGAGAGTTGGCAAAGCTTCATTCTGGCTAGAGCGCGACGGACACAGACGAAAGACAAAGGAAGGAACGCAACAGGATCATGCTAAAGCAAAAATTAGCACACTGTTTTCTTTGTTTCTTTTGCATATTATTTGCTGGCACTATATTGGCGTGGTTCGCCCTTTAGCGCTATGCACGCCGCTCGGGCTCAGCCAATTGCCAACGGCCTTATTTCTCCACGTTCAGCTGAGGCCTTTTGGTTCGTGCGTTATTTTTTCTGCCCATTTCTTTTCATTTCCGAGAAACTGTATCCTCAGTCTCTGCTCGTATCACGTGACCCCATTTCTCCTCGTTAATACGTAATTTCGCTTCGTTTACGCAGGCGCTGCAATTTTTTCTCGTGTTTCAATGGTGAGAGCAGCGCATGAGTGTAACATACACTACGGGCATGAAACGTGCGCCGGGCGGAGAAAATTGCCCTCGTTGCGAAGTCAGTGGATAGAATTCGATCCCTGCCGGGGAATAAGAGAACACATAGAAGGAAAGATGGGCCGAAAGAAAGTGCTACAAAATTGTACACGTCGCGGCTGTATCCTCATGGCGACCGTGAATTACAGTATAATGAACCGTGGATATTTAGAATGAAATGTCGAGTCAGGCAACTCAGAAAGCTGGGAGCTAGCACTTAGGAGGAAAAGTAAAATGAAAGCATTGTAAGAGGACGCCAAGCGAAGCGGTAGGACTCCGGACATACGCCGAACTAACGCGAACTTTGTCTCGTAAGCTGCTATTGAATATTTAATGCCGTACGTTGTTTTCGCGATTACTTTTTTGTTGTGTGCATCTTATGTTGTACTACACATTGTACATCGTAGTCCCATGGCTCTAACATTTCTCTCTGCCGGTCGCAGCTAAGCGAGAAAAATGGTTCCATTTTCAAGAAACGGCAGTACATAAAATGACGTAGGTGTAATTCAGTTGAGGAGTACCAAATCTCATGTCTGCACCATAAAATTATTTAGCTTTCGTTTCCATATAATTTTGGGGATACGATGCGTTTTTTATCCCTAGTGGTTCCAACATTCACCCAGGTTTTTGTTTTTGCTTGTGTAGCAGCCAAGTCTTCTAAAGTCGCTTCAAAAATTTAGGAAGTCTCTATTTACTTCAAGTATCTACGCTGCATCTTGCATCAACTGCTTCCATCTGGCTCGTCGTACTTACGTGCTTCGGCGCCATGTCTTCATTATCCGCCCTCAACCACCCTCAACTATGGTGAAGTTGAGGGCGATCGCGCCTCTTGCGGTCAACGTGTCTTCCGCACGTCTTTCTATAAGTTTACCAGGGTCATGCTAAATCTTTTAATTGCGCTCTACTGAGGATGCACTGCAGGTAACCTCACTGGGCGGGACCTATGAAAAAGATTGGGGCAGCTACGAAATAGCGATGCCGAGACAGAGGAAACAGCGGAGCTAGTGGCCTTCCACTCCTCCTTCTCCTCCTCACATCACTCCTCACTTCGTGTCCGCGCTTTTTTTCCGCAAATGCCTCTCACAATGGAATACCAACTCGCCCAACGCTGTGTTCTTCTAACACCTCCTCCCCCTCACTTCGCTTTAACCCCTTTGCTGTACGATACTGTAAATGGTTATGCTATTTTTTACCCTATCCCCTCTTACCCCGTCCTCCTTATCGTCCAATCACTCCTCCTAACCCTCACTTCGCTTTCCCACCCCTTCTAGCTGCGCGAAGCTAGGCGAGGCTCGGCGCGGCGTTGCGAAGCTAGGCGCAGCTGTGCCAGGTGGTCGTTAGGCAACGCGCAGTGACGTCATAGCTAGTCGAGGTTTTTGCCAACACCGCAGGGACCAAGATCCAGCTTAAACAGTTGCGATGTTAAAAAGCTTAGCCTTAATATCACAAATTTTTCTACTGACGGCTTCACCCAACGTTTGCGTTGACAAAGGTAGGCACGCTTTGCAGGGGCTCAGTCTTACGTTCACTAGACACCTATGAGTCCCTCCATTTGCACTATAGCCTTTGATTGTTTGCTCAATGTCATATCCCAGTTATTTGTGCAAAACAGTAGCAGCCGGAAAGCCAACTGCAGAACCTTAATTGTGAGAAGCGGAGACAAAACAAAAAAAGCTTAGCCTTAAAATCATTATTTTTCAACCAATGGCTTCTCCCAACGATGCTTTGACAAAGGTGGTGCACGCTTTACAGGGGCTAACTCTTACGTTCACCAGACGTCTATGAGTCCCGCCGTTTGCACTATACCCTTTGCTTGTTTGTTCAATGTCATGTCCACATTATTTGTGCAAAGCAACAGCAGCCATAAAGCCAACTGCAGAGCCTTAATGGTGAGAAGCAGAGGAAAAAAAAATCAAAAAAAGATCCTCACCTTAAAATCACAAATTTTTTAAACTGATGGCTTCACCCAACGTTGCTTTGACAAAGGTGGTGCACGCTTTACAGGGGCTCGCTCTTGCATTCACAAGACGTCTATGAGTCCCGCCATTTGCACTATACCCTTTGCTGGTTGGCTCAGTATCATATGCCCATCATTTTTGCAAAACAGCAGGAGCCATAATGCCACCTGAAGAACCTTAATGGTGAAAATCAGAGGCAAAACCCTTAGCCTTGAAACCATCAATTTTTCAGCCCATGACTACACCCCACGTTATGCTAACAATTGTGGTGAACGCTTTACAGGGGCTCTTCCGCTTACCATACGTCTGTGAATCCTGTCATCTTTACTATACCATTTGCTTGCTTGCTCAATGCCCATACCCATTATTTGTGCAAGAAGCGCCAACCAGTAGAGAAAAGCCAACTGCATGCTGATAGATAGATAGATAGATAGATAGATAGATAGATAGATAGATAGATAGATAGATAGATAGATAGATAGATAGATAGATAGATAGATAGATAGATAGATAGATAGATAGATAGATAGATAGATAGATAGATAGATAGAAACAGTTAAGGTTCCTTTGGTTTGCTAAGAAATACTTCGCATTTAAAAGAAGCCAATGTGGGCCGGCGGCCGTCACTGCACACGCGGTAAAGCCACTGATGACGGAAACATAGGGAAATATGGCAACGTGGAGAAATATGACATCTTGAACAAGACCTCAGCTAGCGTTGCATTTGAAAAGAAGTGTTTCCCATATCTCATATATGGGCCATTTCTGAGGGGGATTTGGAGTCAGGAATCGAGAAGTATCGATAATGATTTGAAAAATCACTGAAATCTGGACGTCGATTCTGAAATATATAGCTTTTCTTGCACGGTTATGTTTCAACACATGGTGGCCGCAAGGGTTGCCTCACGGAAAGAATGCTTGAGACCAGTCATGTCTATGTACCTCATGGGCATACTTAATAAGAGAACATATATATATATATATATATATATATATATATATATATATATATATATATATATATATATATATATATATATATATATATATATATATATATAAACCTGCGGCATCACCTCTGGAGGACTGCGGCCGTTAAATTCTGTCAGAAGAATTTGCGATTAAATGCGGAGAGAGCTCTACTGTGCCCAATTCCGTGTACACTTATCTTTCTATCGTTAGGCCGATCTGCTTGCATCAAACATTGCATTATCGCAGGCACAGACTCGACAGACCGAATAACAGTATACTTAACTATACGAAGACATTGTCCAAGTAAGTTCATGTTTTCGACTTTGTCGCCTTGTAATATCTGCGTTGCCGTATTTATCTGCCCCAATCAAGAATAAAAAGAATATTGGCCTGATTCTCTTCTGTAATCCTTTGTTTACAAGTGTTGGCGTTGCTCTTTTTTTTTGCGTGACAGTACTATAGGAGTGCTCCGTGAGCGCACGCCGTAAGCGCAGGCAGGTTGGCGCGCAACAAAAGCGGTGTTCAGGCCCTTTTCATCTGCCATGTTTATTGAATGCCCGTGTTGGCCGACCGTTGCGATTTTGTGCTCGGTTAAGAGTAATCTAATTCGCCCGGAGGTCAACTCCGACTCGGGATCTCCAGCTGCTCTCCCCGTTGCCCTTTGTCCCGAGAACAAACACGGAAGGTATTCTGTAAGTACGCGGCTCGCTGGATAAAAGAGGCAAATAAACAGGGCCATCTTCTATTTCTACATCACGGGGCATCGGGACGGCCTTTCAGAGCAAGAACTCTCGTTCGCTCTTTTGAATGCACACAGTTCTGCCGACGCTCAAAACACGCACATACGGCGTAAACGAAGGCGCAGAGATGGACTTAGTGGTACAGAGCAGGACACACACAAAAAAAAAGAAAACGGGTCAAGCTAGGAAGAGGAAATCGTGTTGCCCCGAGGCCATAAACAAGGTCCCCGTGGAATACCGAAGTCCCCCGGGTGAACCGGCGCGCGCAGCTCTGTGTGCCAGGGTTTAACGTTCTCGCTGTCGAGCCCATCGAGGTTCGGTTCTATCAAGGAAGCGGGTCTCCGGTCAGCGGCGGCCAATACTACGGGGTGCCTCTCTTCGTTCTTTCTGATTTTCGGCCTTCAATCTCTCGGTACTCTTCTTGTAGTTTTCTTTGAGTGCACTTCGGAGAGGAGTGTGCCTCTGTGGTTTCTGCTTGCTGCCTTGCTTCTGGTTTTCGAGTGATATTTATTTTGATCTCATCTTTCTTTCTTTCTTTCTTTCTTCTTTCGTCTTTCTTTCTTTCTTTCTTTTTTTCTTTCTTTCTTTTCTTTCTTTACTTTCTTTCTTCTTTCTTTCTTTCTTTCTTCTTTATTTTTTCTTTCTCTCTTTTTTTCTTCTTTTCCCTCTATTCTTCTTTATTTATCCCTCTCTTTTCTTCCCATCATTTCTTTCTTTCTTCTTCCCCTCTTTCTTTCTTTCTTTCTCTTCCTTTCCTTCTCTTCTTTCTTTCTTCTTTCTTTCTTCTCTCTTCCCCTCTTTCTTTTTCTCTCTCTTTCTTTCTTTCTTTCTTTCTCCCTCTCTTTCTTTCTTTCTTCTTTTCTTTCTCCTCTTTTTCTTCTTTCTTCTTTTTCCCTCTTTCTCTCCCTCTTTCTCCCTCTCTTTTCTTTCTTTCCCTCTCTTTCTCTCTCTTTCTTTCTCTTCTCCTCTCTTCTTTCCTTTCTTTCTTCTCTTTCTTCCTTTCCTCTTTCTTTCTTTCTTTCTTTCTCCCTCTCTTTCTTCCCTCTTTCTTTCTCTCTCTTTCTCTTCCCCTCTTTCTTTCTTCTCTCTTCTTTCTTTCTTTTCTCCCTCCATTTCTTTCTTCTTTCTTTCTCTTTTCTTACCTCTTTCTCCTCTTCTCTTTCTTTCTTTCTTTCTTTCTTTCTTCTCCTTTCTTCCTCTTTCTTTCTTTCTTTCTTTCTTCTCTTTTCTCTTTTTTGCTTTCTTCTTCTCTCTTTCTCCCTCTTCTTCTTTCTTTTCTTCTTTCTTTCTTTCCTCTCTTTCTTCCCCTTCTTTCTTTTCTTTCTTTCTTTCTTTCTTTTTCTTTCTTTCTTCCCTCTTTCTTTCCTTTCTTTCTTTCTCCCTCTTTCTTCCACTCTTCTTTCTTTCCCTTTCTTTCTCCCTTTCTTTCTTCTCTTCTTTCTTTCTTTCTTTCTCCCTCTCTTTCTTCCCCTCTTTCTTTCTTTCTCTTTTTCTTCTCTTTCTTTCTTCTCTTTCTTTCTTTCCCTCTTTTCTCCCCTCTTCTTTCTTCGTCTCTTTCTTTCTTCTCTTTCTTTCCATCTTTCTTTCTTTCTTCTTTCTTTCTTTCTCTTTCTCCCTTTTCTTTCCTCTCTTTCTTCCCCTTCTTTTTCTTTCTTTCTCTCTTTCTTCTTTTTCCTCTCTTCTTTCTTCTTTCTCCTCTCTTTCTTTCTTTCTTTCTTCTTTCTCCCCTCTCTTTCTTTCTTTTTTCTTTCTTCCTCTTCTTTTCTTTCTTTCTTCTCCTTCTTTCTCTCTTTCTTCCCTCTTTCTTTCTTTCTCTTTCTCTCTCTTTCTTTCTTTCTTCTCTTTCTTTCTTTCTTTTTTCTTTCTTTCTTTCTCTTTTTCCTCTCTTTCTTTCTTTCTTTCTTTCTTTCTCTCTTTCTCCCCTCTTCTTTCTTTCCTCTTCTCTTTCTTTCTTTCTTTCTCTCTTTCTTCTCTTCTCTCTTTTTTCTCTCTTTCTTTCTTTCTCTCTTTCTCTCTCTTTCTCCCTCTTTCTTTCTTTCTCCCTCTCTTCTTTCTTTCTCTTTCTTTCTTTCTCCCTCTTTCTTTCTTTCCCTCTTTTCTTTCTCCCTCTTTCTCCCTCTTTCTCCCTTCTCCTTCTTTCTTTCTCTTCTTTCTCCCTCTCTTTCTTCCTCTTCTTTCTTTCTCCCTCTCTCTCTTCCCCTCTTTCTTTCTTTCTCCTCTCTTTTCTTTCCTTCTTTATTTCTTCTCTCTTTCTCCCTCTCTTTCTTACTTCCTTATTCTTCTTTCCTCTTTCTCCCTCACTTCCTCTTCCTTCTTCTTTCTTTCCCCTTCCTTTCTTTCTTTATTTCTTTATTTCTCTCTTTCCTCTTCCTTCTTTCTTTCTTTTCTTTTCTTTCTTTCTTTCTTCTTATTATTCTTGATGATTGATGATTATGATTGATTGATGATTGATTGATTGATTGATTGATTGATTGATTGTTGATGCGTACTGAGTACAGCATTTCGCACTTGTTGGTTATTATGTATGACCAAAGTGGTGATCTGGGTGCGTTGGCAGTCCTTTTTTATGAACGGCAAAAGCTCACTGGACACGATCACACAAATGAAGGAGCCCACACGCACACACACGCACACACATAGCGCTATGTGTGTGCGTGTGGGCCCCTTCATTTGTGTGATCGTGTCCAGTGAACTTTTGCGGTTCATAAAAATGTTGTGTGAGAAAATAAAGCTTTCTCTGCGAGCTTCTCTGTCCTGTTCCCTTGGTGATACACCTCTTTCTTTTATCTGAGGTGGATCCAGCTTTAAATTGACTGCACGTATACTTGAAATGAGTCGAACATTTTAAAATGTGGTGCGTGCAATAATACTGCATGGAGAGCTGTAGGGTTAGAGGTATACGAGTTCAAGCTTTAGGCTAGAGATGTTGCGGGGTAGAAGGGGGAGGGGAGAAAAATCTTATCTGGGGAATCCTAATCTAGATACGGAGAGATGTAGAAATCTTTTTCTCGGTAGCACACTGCCCCGACATTGATTGATAAGGTTTTGATATATTCAAAAGTTACGAAGTATTAGGTGTAGAAAGTGCGTTTTGATGTATGTCACTAAGTTTTAATAGAATCCTTCAAAAATTGAAAAAAAAAAGACTTCGAGTTTCAAGTTAAAAACTCGAACTCAGCATACAGAAGTCAACATAAACATATGCTCAGTTTGTCAATAAAGTATTCATTCTTCGAAAGTCCAACGGTGCCTCCTGCGAGGGTTGCAGAAGCTAGCGCCGTTTTCTCCTTCTTCAGGGATCACTTCAGACCCACGTTATTCAGAGGGAGTGTCGCTGAGTTCTCAAAAAAAAAAAAAAAGCCCGGGTAGTACTCGTAACACAGAGATTGGAAACATCATCTAAAACAAATTGAAAGATCCCTGTCGCCTTGACCACTCGCGAAGATGCTTGGTGAAACGTTCTTTGCAGGAATGTTTCAGCATACGTTTTGTCTAACGTCACCCGTTTACTTTTGGCGCATAGAAATGAAGAACTGGCTAATGATTCACAGGCATTTACGGGGTTCAGCAGCCGAGAGACGGGGGGCTTTTAACGCCTGTGGGAGAGACCTAATCTGTTGGCTAGTGAACTTAAACATACGCTGCTTTCTAAGGAGCTCGTCACTTCTTGCGTGGGTGTTAGCTCAAGCGATGCGCGACACTCGGTCGCGTATTAACACTCAGCTCATTTGAGATAAAGCCCTTCGGGTGATTTTGGTGAAGGTTAGCCTATTTTCTCATGCCTGATCTTTGTTCTACGCTTAGATATTCATGACAGGGCGTGGACAGCGCCACCTGCATGGCAGAAAAAAATGAGAACGCCTATATGAGTTCTGTTCGCGAGAAAAGAGTTGTATAGAAGGGTCTTCGCATACGGTTTGAGGCTTTCTTCGTTTTGAGCGATGCGGATGGGGCAGTGTTGCGCAAGTTGCATGATATGATTGTGCCGTCTGGTGGTGGCAGCCGCTGGTAGAAAAAGGCTAGAACAAGGAGATGGAGGGAGACTAGGACAATAACGAGATGCGGTGGCCTGCCATTGTTTCTCTGGCATTTGCTTTTGATCGGCCCTTTTTTTTGCAAATATACGCGACGTTTGTTAGCGGTATGAGGGCCACTGGGAGGCGGAGACCACTAAGAGGCCTCTAGCAAAGTCATGTAGATGTCGAGAGTGATGACGGAGGAGGGGGGGTTGTGGTGCTGTGGTCAAGAGACGTTGTTCGTTATGCGCGCCCTGGAATTCGCGCCCCCTTCTTCGCTTAATGACCAACATTCAATGCAACTGAGCTCAAAGCGTGGGTGGGTTAGGAGCATGAAGGAGGTGAGAAGGAAGAGAGTTTGCAGAAAACTCCAGACCAAAATTATCTGCAGGGTTGAAGGCCTAAACGAGCAGGGTTAGGCCTAAAGAAGGCCTAAAAAACGCCAGGCCTGCGCTGAAACCGCAGCACAGTCACAGCGAAAGCTGGAAGAGCGGCGTCTCTAGAGCCCGTTCTAGAGCTCTCTTGGGGCTACAATACAAGTACACTAGAAAGGTACTCACTACGCCATAAATCACAATTTTTGTGAAGTTGGGAAGCACCTACTAAACCATTATTAGTCAATCTGCCGAGAAGCGAGGCACCAGCTACACGTCTGTAAGGCATTATGTGCACTTTGTTGACGCGACGACTGATGACGATGAAGAATTATGGCTCACCCTTTGTAATGGGTTGGAAGCTTTAAACGGCCCACCAGTTATGTAATTTGCATTGGGTGACGCCCGGTAGCTATTTACCGCTCCCGTCATGCTGTATAACATACGTTGACGTGGGAGAGAGACGGCGGGGGGGAAGGGGCGAAGAACTTTACTGAGACCCCGAGGAAATGGATCATGCGCTTATGGGCTTCCTTGGCAACCAGTACAAGTGCAATTGCGAGGAACCCGCTACGCTATAAATCATTGTCATTTTTGAGAAGTAGGGCAGAGGCACTGTGCCATTTTTCGTCATTCTACGGAGAGCATTGGTATCTGCTAAACGCATGTAAGGCATTATGCGCACTTTGTTGATGCTGTGCCTGATGACGATGAAGAATTATGGCAGAGCCCTTTGTAATGGGTTGGAAGCATTCAACAACCTACTCGTTGCGCAATTCGCATTGTGTGACGCCTGGTTACAGAATTCGCGTTGTGCGACGCTTGGTGCTTATTTTACTCTTCTACCACGCTATATTGCATATGCTAATGTGGGTTCCTTCCCGACATGAAGCCTGTATAGGACCTTTTTGCAAAACAGTTTCAAGCACCGGCATGGCTCAGAGGTTGAATACTGGGCTTCCCACGCAGAGGGCCCAGGTTCGAACCTCCTTCCATCATGGAATTTTTTTCTTAATTCATTTTTTTTCTTATTTCGAGCGATACTGGTTACGGACACCGGTGGCGGTGGCGGCGGCGGCGCGGCGGCGGCGGACAACTACGGCGCCAAAAACGGCCGGTGAAATGATCTCATAACAGCTTTCGCTGTAAAAAACCTATTTTCGCGCCGTTTGTTTCAGATGCCGTAATTAGTTCGTGCGCGTGCTTTGCCGATGATATGATACAGGTACGAAGGAAGAAAATCAATTTAATGGGCACCGAAAAACAAGACGAGATAAATTATTGAACTGAAAGTTCAAAGGAAACATTTAACTTTAAAAGTTGGGAAGGCACGAATATTGCTCCTTATTGCACAATGCCGAACGACGAAATGCTACATTCCGAGATTTTGATCCTACCAGCCTTCAAACTTTATTTTCACTTCCTAAAGATTCACCATATAAACGTAATTTTTGAAGCTGCTGGCGACTCGAAGAGGAAAGAAGTTGTGGTCGTTTGATCTGAGATGGAAGGCGGGAAAAGTACTTAGATGCAAAAGAAAAAAAAATCTGTAGCATACGGGACATAATTGCGTATGCTCCGAAAGAAATGATAAAGAAAAGAAACACACCACTGGATGATCAAGAGCTCGCGGAAATTGACAAAAGGGTGTACAGAAATATCCCAACTGAGTCCGTAATCGTTACATTTGCCGGGTCGAGGCATCCAACTGAAATTAAGGCGTGGCCTTTATAGACTGGAACTGTTATCGCCTCGTCCTCTCTAGTGCATAAAGCGCTACGCAAGGCGTTATGGTCACACATTGAAAGGATGCAGATCAGCTCCCAGATGCCGAATTTGTGGAGAGACGCACAACTCGAGCGAATGTAAAAGTAATGAAGAGGAGTGTTGTATCTGCAGCGAAAAGCACTGTGCTGATGATCCAAACTGCTCGGCAAAGGCACGCGAATTATAAATTCTTGAGATTGTATAACGAAGACGTTGTTCCCTAAAAGACGCCATCGCTGAAATTCAAGCCGGAACTCTGGGGTACGCCGGTGCTGCCACCCGTCATAACAGCAATGGAACCAGCTCTTTCCCTGTCCATTGCGGATATGATCGAAAACGCAATGGAAAAGGCTATGCAGCGCCTAGCTACCAACCCTTGCGAGTCCCTGTCAAATTCTGACCAACCAGATGGCACATATATTAGGAACGCCGAGAGATGTTAATATAGCTTCACAATATGCCGAGCTTCCACGTCGGTTAGGTGAAGCAGAATCAGAGATAACGCCTTCGAATGCTCAGTCTGTAGGGCCCTCTCTAGACCAGAGGCAACCAGAGGCAAATTGAAGACATAAATGACAATACTCACGATTCAGATGAAATGGACATGGATCTCAGATCTCTAAAGCGTTTTAGATCCCCTTTCTCCAAAAAATGCAGTTTGCCAAAACATTCGAAAAGCAAACAATGCCTGAAGGACAGCCTCTCAAAGAGCGAATTCCTAAAAGAAAGTATTTTAAGTAAGGCTATCGCTGATTGGATTCTTTCGAAACCATAGGGTCTCTCAAAATTCTTCATTGGAACTGCCGATCCATACACTCTGCAATAACAGATTTATTGTATCTAGTCTTCTAAATTCACTCCAGACATCATTGCATTGCAAGAAACGTGGCTTTCCGTACATCATTCGTTTCATTTAAACAAGTTCCGATCTTTTCGCCTAGATCGTCCATCAAAAGGTGGAGGTTTAGCATTCGTTATCAATAATAAAATTAGTTTGAAGGTGAAAATTTTGTACAAATGTATGTCTCCTGAATACGAAATTTTCGCATTAGACATTACCTTGCCAGGGTGCCAACCCTTCTCGTTAGTGAACTTATACGTTCCTGTAGGTGTACAAGACACGCGATGTTTAGATATGGCTGTAAACTCGTGGTGCAAGAAAAAAATTCTAGTCGGAGATTTTAATTCTCACTACATGTGTTGGGGCTTTAAAGCTGATCAATGTGGCAAACGATTGTGGGACTGGTCTACAGACAATAATCTATCGTGTCTCAACGCTAGAACTTCCGCATTTATCCGCGATTGATCGCGCTCTGCCCTAGATTTAGGCTTTGTAAGTTCGGCTATTTCTAGCACTTCCTGGAGAGCCCTGGACTGCGCCACCAACAGTGACAACTTTCCTATAATGTTCGAGATAGCTTGTCCCATAAAGCCATCATGCTCTCACGTCAGAGTGTTTATAAATTATTCCAAATTTAAAAGGGACCTAAAAGACGCTTTAGCGTCTCCTTCGCAAAACAGCGATGAAACTAAAGATATGACATTTAGTGCAGTGCTTAAAAGAGCATACAAACAAGCCGAATTTACTGTTGAATCGGCCAAGAGGGTGCCTTATAGCCCATGGTGGAATGCAGATTGCTCAAAAGATCAGAGACGACGACAGGCAGCTCATTCATAATCAGTCCCCCAAAAGTGGTCGGACTGTAAATTCATTGCAGCCGGAATTAAACGCGCTGTGGCCCAAGCTAAAGAAGACTATGACAGAAGACAGTTCGATTTCCTTTCGAATCCTAAAAATAAAAAACCTTTGTTTCGATATATGAGATCTCGAAAAATCCTACCATCACCAGCAAATATTAATGATAAAATTCTATTGTCGGAAGAAATGACAAAATATTTAGAGTTAATTGGCAAAGGTCTCGAAAATAGATTCGCATTGACTGTGTCAAACAATTGGCAAAAATCTACCATAATGACTGACTTTGAAAAAGTGAAACTGACTGTCGGAAGTGTCCCATGTAATTAGATATTTACCCTCCTCATTTCCTGGTCGTAATAGAATCACAATTCCTATGATTAAAATTTTATTCAAGTTATCTCCCAGTGACGTTCTAAATGTTATAAACTATTCATTGAACAACATCTGGCTACTTTATGACTGGAAAATAGCGAAGGTAATTCCCATATTAAAAAAAGCAAGGATCAGGTTTTAAAATATCAGGCGCATCTCATTGACGTCTAACATGGTCATACTCATAGAGAGGGTCCTACATGGCAGAATAAATATCTGGATGGCAGATAAGTTAATATTAAAATGAAATCGAATTGGTTTTCGTGCTGATTGCTCAATTTGGGGTGCCCACGCTGGTCTAGAGAGCCGAATACAGCTTGCGCGAAAAAGAAGGCAATACGCTGCGCTAGTAACGCTCGACATAGCTAAGCATATGACAGTGTAGAGCACTCCATTCTACTGAATAGTCTACACTGCCTAAATTTCCCACGATGGATCACTGAGTGGTTAGTAGAACTTTTAAACTCAAGAGAATTTTATTGCGTTGAGGATGGCTGCTCCTCATCTAAATTCAAAGAGAATCGCGGAGTTCCCCAAGGAGCAGTCCTATCTCCAATATTATTTTATATTGATGAGCTCAACTCCAACATGTCAGGATGTCTCTGTCTACATTTATGCAAACGATATCGCATTTTTTGCTGTTGACTGTGACATTTACTCATTACATCAAAAATTTCAAAGATACATTAGTATGCTAGAAATACGGCTGCAGTCGATTTCATTGTCATTAAATGTAAGCAAATGTGCACTCTTAGTGTTTCCGCTAGAAGACTGAATTTCAGTTTCTATAGTATATAAACAGGAATCCATTCCACAAACTGATTCTCTCAAATAGTGGGGCACCATCTACAATGAAAAACTTAACAGGAGTCCACACATAGAGCACATAGCAACAAAGGCACAACGGGCTTCAGGCTTATTGCGCAGGCTGAGTAACCGAAGATATGGGCTACGTAGGGTTACGCATGATAATGTTGTACAAATTATACATGCGCCCAATATTGGAATTTGGGTGCATATTATTCTCTGGCAACCCTGTTTATAAGACAAAGCAGCTGGTTCTGTTGGAGCGAGAAGCGCTTCGCATGTGTCTGGGATTTCCCAGGTTTGTGGCTAACAATGTAATTTATCAGGAAGGAAGCGCGACTGCCAACACTGCTTTGTCGATTCGGCATCTTAACGTTACAAACATTTTTAAAATTTTATAGCTTACCGGTAAGAAGATCTGAATATGCCTTTATCAGTGACCCAGACTCCCTATTTCTTGCTCAGTGGCGACGGTTTCACACTTCCTAAATAATTTTTGTTCAATAAAAACTGGACAGTATAAATGTGGACATTAGAAAGGTTATAGAAACTAATGGCTCAAATCAGAATATTAGGATAGAATATATTGAGATTTTCCCACCAAAATCTAAATTCCAATCTCTCAAATTCTTAAATAACAGGTTACAAGATTACCTGGTACATGCACGCACAAATAACATAATAGCCACAGATGCGTCAGTGAATGATGAAAAGCCAGGCGTAAGATTTGCCTCCCATCCGCTTGGCTGGTCATTCTCTGTCAGGCTCCCAGATTTTACTCCAGTTTTTGAAGCTGAGCTAGTGGCTATCATTCTGGCGCTGCGTAAACTCCCTTCGAACGAAATCAGTGCCATCATAGTAACAGACTCTCGGTATGTACCGCTCTTGAGCCTCAGATAACTCTCGAGCCCTCATGACATTCCGCACATTAGTACAGCCACATCTAAAGTTCCTAAAATTGTTGTGGGTTCCAGGTCACTGGGGATTACACTTAAATGAAATGGCCGATTGCTCAGCGCGAGCATAACTGGATGGCCCAATAATGTCGGTACTTCCAGTAGTGGTATGTCTAACAGCGATCAGATATACAAAATTAGCAATTTGTACAATATAATGGAAACAATAACGAAATGGACGGACTATCAGCATTTCATAATTCCATGGAAACCTCAGTGGAGTCAATCTACACGATCGGAAGTTACGATAACCAGATTTCGATGCCGTGTCCCCCCTTTAAACTTATATTTACACAGGGCTGGTCTGGCGATATCGCCTCTCTGTCATTTCTGTCAAGAAATAGAAACCGTTAAACATTATTTTTTGTCATGTCGCAGGTACTATTTCTTAGAAAACGACTTCTAGTTATTCCATTTCGAAAATAGATTCAAGTTTATCTCCATAAATAGTACTAAGCTTCGGTGCCTCCGTTTTGGGACATTGCCGCAGGGATGTATTCGATGGGGTATGTGATTTTATTCAAGCTACAAAACGTATCCCATTTTAATCTCTACTTGAATCAATATTCTCACAGTAATTAAAAATGTTTTGAAATCTAACAGTCTGAATTGAAATCAATTCATAATTGTTCGGGTCAGAGGAATACAGCAGTCTGGTCTGCTCAAAATTGCACAGTTTTTTGAATACAGGAGAATCTGTTGCTGGGCCTGTTGATACATACTTAAAGAAACGAAAAAACCGGCGAGTGTCTGTCGTCCCTCTTCGTGTACGTGTCCGTAAGCTGGTTTTCTCGTTTCTTCAAGTTTTTAATACATTAGCTGTCATTTTATTTAAGTTAATGTTTTATTATTATTATTAATATGCATTCTTGATCTTATCATAGAGAAGTTCCGATACGCAGTCTTGGCCAGTCCCACAAAGTGGGCAAGTACCATAATATTGAGGAAACAAACAAACAAACAAACAAGCAAACAAACAAACAAGCAAACAAGCAAACAAGCAAACAAGCAAACAAACAAACAAACAAACAAACAAACAAACAAACAAACAAACAAACAAACAAACAAACAAACAAACAAACAAACAAACAAAGAAACAAACAAACAAACAAACAAGATGCACTTGTCAAGTTAGGTTAACACAATTAATTAGGACACTTGGGGTTCCATCCTAATGAGAGCACAAAATGCATATAAAGGAGAAAAGTATAAATGCATAGAGGTTAAAGGAGTACTGACACGAATTTTAAATATTTTCGGATTGTTGCTCTAAATAAAAATACTGGTGTCGAGAAACCTAAAACGAGTATTGTGGTGCCTGGGAATGCATCGCATATATTTTAATTACCGGTACCTTAAAAATACACTTTCGGTTTCGATATCGAGGGGGCGGCTTCTCAGTGACGTTTCATGTCAGTATGACGTCACGGGGATACAGAACTTGCGACGTACTAGCGGCAAATACGTCGTCTGCTCTTGGTGCACATAAACAACGATGAGTGAACTGTCGTCCAGTGACCCTGACAGTGATTTCTGCGATTTAGGCTGCATGCAGGACGCAGAACTCGCAAACTCAGGGGAACTGTCTTGACTCGTCGGAATAATGTCCATTGCAGTGGGGCTGGCTTGCAGATGTTCAGCGACTAAAACTTCAAAGTCAAATTAAAATATTTTATACGTGTTCTCCGACAGCGGTGTGTGAACAGCGTTGACACTGCATACCAAGGAAACGGAAAATGTCCCTTTTGCGATGTCTGAAAAGCGTGTCAAGGAGAAGTTCTTCAGTTAGCTGCCTTATACGTGGAGTAAAGATTGATGATTGAAGTGTATAATGAGAATGCTGAATCTCTGATTAATGACGTATAGGGATCATTTTACAGCCTCTAAATACAGTGTGCACTGAAGGCTTTCATTATGATAGACTGCAGAGACGTAGGAATTTAGTCATGCCATTTGCTTCAACAAAATGGAATCTCTCTTGAGTGCTTGTTGAAAAATTTTTGTACAAGCTCTATGATTATTTATATATTCTAGAACATAGGTTCTCAAACTGGGTTCCCGGAACCCAGTGGTTTCGTGAAGGACATCTGAAGGTTCCGCGAGCGGCCAGAACGAATGCAACGCGCTCCAGGTTTTACCCCCATTAGCAACTAATTTATTTATTTAGACAAGCAATTGTACATTGCATTTTGCATTAACGAAGCTGTCGCACGCCGCATCCGCATATCGGGTGTCTGCGGGTAGAGAGAGACGTGCACGTGGTAGCAGCGCTAAAGACTTGTCGTCTAAACCGCGCCATGAAACTACACTACTTGCGGAACCGTGGTGACGGAACGAGCACGTGAACTCGTGCTCATGAGCATTCAAACCGCTTCAAACAGCATTAACGGGCAGCTCGGCGCTTTATTCGTGGCTCATGGCACGTCGGCGTTCACGTGGCACAGTTTTCGTACACGGTGATTTGCCACTGCTCTATGTCGGTCTTGTAGTCAAAACACGCAACGAGCGCTTTGATACGCGTAAGAGGCGCGCTTCATGCCGGCTGTGGGATATACACGAGCATTTAGGCTTAGCTTTACGACCGGTGTATCGGTCGACGGCCGTTTCATTGTGCGACGTGCATGCCTCCTTATTTTTTTTGCAAAAAAATAAAATCGGCCTCTGTACGTCCGGCGTTTCGTTTGCGTGAACACATTGCTTACGATGCACCGTGCCTGAAGCATGCAGTGTATGGTCAGCGGGCGCTTTACTCGACTCGAGGGCGGAAATCTCAAGTCTATGTATTATCGGGAGTTCTACATCAACGGCAGTGCCCTTTGATATAAAGAAAAGAGAACAGGCCAAGGCAGGCTGTGTTAGTACCGTGGTTGCGCGCGTCGAGAGGCGTTATCACTTAACCACCGTCCCACCCCCCGCTTTCAATCTCAATAAAGAGTCAGGGGTTCTGCGGCACTCTGGAAAAGCCGTTGGGTACCCCAAGGCCAGAAAGTTTGAGAACCCCTGTTCTAGAGGTTTCCAAAAGAAAGCTTTTCATTCGAATCAGATACGAGCACTCCAGGAAAGCGGCTATCGAAGATGGAATAGAATGGTCGAGATTTTTTGTCTCTAAATAAAGTGATATGTAAAGGTCAAAATGTGGCTTGTTAAAAGATTGCTTATGTTGTTACGTAATAGCGATGCTGTCAACTGGATGCCAGAGTGACTGAGAAGCCTATTAGTGCGATACAACCGAAAAGTGATGATAACACACGTTCTTCACGTTGTAGTAAGAGTAAGGAAGGAAATGATCAGCGTATCATACTTCATCGAACTATCCTTTTAAAGGGACCCAGACAGGGTGATAATGTTAATAGAACGTGTTTCTGGGCCAGCGAGTTCATGAGCGAAGTTTTGAAAAAGCACCATTTTGGACAGAAGAGAGAACTAGACGCAGTTAGCGCTTGTCTTGCGAGACAGATGATCTGAGACGCAGCTCCTTAATGATATCGCGTTATCATTTTAAAAGTCTATTCACTCCGTTCCTGGTTTCATATAGACTATGTATCTCGCGTGGCACATAGCCGCAATCCACAGGCCGTGGTATGCCGGCATGCGCCACAGGTGACTGAGAGAAAGGGTTTCATGGCGTACGCGACAGGCATTTCACGTTCAAGTCATGACCTCTTAAGTGTGTTCGTCATACCATCGTGCCCTCCTGTGCCAATTTTGGTATATACCTAGTCAAGGAGATGACCACGAGAGCGCCCAGACGTAGGCAGCTAGATAGATAGATAGATAGATAGATAGATAGATAGATAGATAGATAGATAGATAGATAGATAGATAGATAGATAGATAGATAGATAGATAGATAGATAGATAGATAGATAGATAGATAGATAGATAGATAGATAGATAGATAGATAGATAGATAGATAGATAGATAGATAGATAGAAACGGCCAAAGTGCCTTTGGTTTGCTAAGAAATGCTTCGAACTTAGCAAAGAACAGGCACCCCGACTATCAAGTGATGTGCCCTACTGTATCGAAAAACGCCTCCACACTTTCCTTCTTCGCCTCAGTGCGACTTTTCAGTTGATAGCCGGCATTTTTGCGTTGTCCGTTTCTCTTGTGTTTGCATTTACACGCACTACGTTCTAATCAAAAATTTCCCGCAGACACTTCCTAAATTGGGGAAGACGGTTAAGCAGTTTACAAGTCAGACCGTAAGACAAATGGAGTCATTGTTCTTCTTCGGCCCGGTTTTCTAAGCGAAGTACCAGTATACTCCACCATTTCTCTTCCACGTTTCCCTCACACTCAGCGCACAAGCCACTGCTCGCATGCTTGTACAAACTTTCTAGCTAGCATGTGCACCGAGCCATAGTATCACTGGGAACAAGACTATTGGAAAACGCAAGGACGGAACGTCGCGAGGGATGTGAGAAAGGAGAAACACTTCCCTCGCGTGAGAGGCGCCGTGGAAGCGCTTGCCGACGGCACGGCGTCGGACGCACACGTGCGCGAAGAGGGTGCTCGCTCTGGTTGGAAGTCCGCGCCCTCTCGGGTTTTGTGCGGGAAGAGCAGGGAGTTATAGTAGAATCACTGAGCCAGTGCCTCTCTGACGTGCATTTCCACTTTTGGAGGGTTGCCGGTGACTCTTCTTCACCGATGCTTCAACATCGCGCGTGGAATATGTTTATGTAACTCCTTATACGGATGGGTTCTGCCGCTAGTTCGCAACTCTTAAAGTTTCAAACGCTTGTTCAGAGCGTCGTCTGTGAGAGACGTACTCAAAGTCCCCTTTTGAAAAGCGGCATTTTATTGAAAGTTGTCAAAAAAAAAAAAGATATCCCCGGCAGCGATTGTAAAGCATTTGTTGCCTGTCATGTTTGTGGCGCCAGAGCTTGTTGTGGCCTTAATTCGCAAAGGTTATGAGTCGTTTTTGACAGTTAAAATAGTTTTTCAACATTATTCTACTGCATGCAACAAGATTTTATATATATATATATATATATATATATATAATCTGCTATCTGCTAATGACGTTGCATCAGTGGTGGCGAGATCCATCGTAGAAGAAAGTGAAGAGTGCAGACAGGGATGCAAGAGAGCAACGTATACAACACAAATGCCTTGGCAAAATGAGTCGATTAAATAGTCATATTTGATGTACAAATGATGTCATTGCGCGTGTTCTCAGAAAGGTACGTTAAATCGCAAGAAATAATCGTTGAATGGGAGACGAGTCCTACTATCACGCACGCGCGAAAAAGTGAAGGTTTCCGCTTGAAAATGCGCGAATGACTGTGGAGACTCTGTCGATAGGCAGTGCAAGCATATGAAGAAGAGCCCGCGCCAAATTCTACACGTTTCTGCTCCCACACGAGACATTTCAAAATTTGCCACAGAGGGAAATTCAGTAAAGCCCTTGTAACGCATGTCTTCTTCATTAGTGGACCATCATTACGAAGGTAGATCAGCTACCATTCATAATTATGCACGAATGGCTATGTTGTTTCTTATTAAATGACGCTTTCATAGTGTTTTATGCGCTGGCTACTGGTTTATTACAGGAAGTCGGAAGTGGCCCTCCTTGTATAGGAAGGTAAAGAGTTGGCTTTAAAATCTATTTGCAAGCAGCGTGGGGTACTGTTTGTACCACACGCTGGGACAGCTGTCTTTTCCCCTTTCCCCTTTCTTTATCCCTCGTGCCAGATAGCAAGGCAGACGCTCTCCTCTGTTCTTGTCTCTCTTTCTTCGCCTGAGATAATCTAAGACGGTCTTGTCATTATTGATAATACGGATCATCAGTGATGACGCATGCGTCACCTAAGACCCTTGAAAATTTCGACAAAGAATATATGCAACGGAGTTTTCATGAGCTGGATGAATGCAATAAGTGCGCTAGCACGCGCTAATGAACTGATTTCTTACTTTCCAATATAGCGAGTTGTTTCCTGAGCGGCGTCTGTGTGGCATATATTAAAAGGTATCACCCGATGGAAAGCGGAAAGTGGAAGAGAACATATTGTGCATGCACATACATCTAGCATGCGTCGCATCTTTTTATGAGACTGGGCATGCTTTCGAACAATAAAGAAAAATAAGATAAGCCGGAATCTAGATAGATATAGATAGATAGATCTATCTATCTATCTATCTATCTATCTATCTATCTATCTATCTATCTATCTATCTATCTATCTATCTATCTATCTATCTATCTATCTATCTATCTATCTATCTATCTATCTATCTATCTATCTATCTATCTATCTATCTATCTATCTATCTATCTATCTATCTATCTATCTATCTATCTATCTATCTATCTATCTATCTATCTATCTATCTATCTATTCTATCTATCTATCTATCTATCTATCTATCTATCTATCTATCTATCTATCTATCTATCTATCTATCTATCTATCTATCTATCTATCTATCTATCTATCTGTCTGTCTGTCTGTCTGTCTGTCTGTCTGTCTGTCTGTCTGTCTGTCTGTCTGTCTGTCTGTCTGTCTGTCTGTCTGTCTGTCTGTCTAAACACGCATCATTATGCATTACATGCTAGCGAGCACCAAATGGAATAGCATTAATGAAACAATCTAATCTCATTACGATTTCTTGGACAACGTTGACGTGTCATTTGTAGAAGGAGAGACGCCTTCTGCAGATGAGGCATTTCAGTTGCTTTGAGATGACTTCGTTTCAATGCTAGTTTCAATGGTGAGATTAACTGAGAGATGACATTCTGGCACGGCTTTAGTGGGCTCTTCTCCCATGACCGTTGCGTGTGGCTCACGCAGTGCTGCTGCACGGAATTATGAAAACTGAAATAGCGCAGTGTAGCATAATGAGGTCCCGGATGCGGTGGTTGAGAAGCGTGAGGGCAAATGAATACGGCCTCGTTACTTTGCCGCTGCTGCATGTATAGTGGCGTGGCTGAAACTCGGATCCTCTGCTGCAATTCGAGATGTCGGCGCATGCTTTCCTGTAATACTGGGAAGGACTGGAGGATGGTTGCATAATAGGACCGTGGCGCTATTTTTTTTTGTAGGCCGACGGTGTTTGTGCAGTATTTAGCGACACGTGTGGCCTATATACCTGCGCCACGTGGAGGTGCGGATTATACGGCCGAGGTACCATAGGTTCGTAGGAAATAACAGCGCGAAAAACGAGACCGAAGCACACAGGAAGAAGTGACGAGAGCAGTATTTGTCCTTGTCACTCCTTTCTGTATGCCTTGTCTCATTTTCTTGCGCTGTGATTAGCGATGGATTTACACCAACTAGGCTAGTTAACGACACTTAAGCAATTTACCCTTGGCTATGTCAGTATCGCACATCTAGCCTCACTTGCGAGCTGCTCTTGCAGGTTCGTGGAGAAGTCCTAAGAAAACTGAGCATTACAGGATATATTGATCAACACGCAGCGTTTGGTATGAGACTAATTGCTAGGGAGGGCAGCCGCTCAACAAACATATGGTGCATAGGACTTGACATAGAGCACGTGACCAGATACAAGAAGCCATTACAGAGAGCTTAGCTCTTCGTTAAATTTTGTACGAAAAAAGCGCCCTCCGCGTATCACAACAGCTAACTTGGGATGCTCCTGCCAAGCCTCTAACTTACTATAATGTGTATACGAATCCAATGTGCACCTCTTGCGACGCAAAGTTGTCACGAAGTGGGTAAATATGTGATGCAACTAGATGCGTACATTTTTCATTATCTTTATTCTTTGCAAACTGAGACCTCACTCAATGTTTGTGCACCGTGCACGTCACAACATTATCCCCACAGACGCCGACGTGTCATACTTGATGTGCGTAGTTTGGTTCCTCGGAATGCTGGTTTGAGCACGAGAAGCTGAGCGCAGAAGTCCTAGCGTTTGTGACACGCAGTTCAGGAAAGGGTTTGTCAAAATGAGAGCTTCGCAGGTGAAGAAAAATTCTCAGTTCGAAATTCGCGCTACCCACCATCATAGGTTTATACGAACTAGCCTAATCTAATTGCCTTCTAGTTTTAGGTCCCTGGTCCAGCATTTCATCATGAAGCTTTTCCGAGGCTCCAACGTGTGAGCTAACTTCGAGGTTAGCATATTGAAATCGAGGCCCAAGTAAATCGACAACTTGAATAACCAGCACATTGAAAATTGCAAATCCGTTATTCCACAAGTGGAACAACAATGGAAATCTATACCTTCCTTCAACACGTGGGTTTTCGCAGAACTGATTGACCATAGGCGTATAACATTCATTTGTTTTTCGTATCGATAGTATACCTGGGGTCGCTTCATGGAATGATGTATCTAGCGCCGACCTCTGCGGACGGTCACGTTACGAGGTCATCCCGACTTCTGTCCGGATAAGAGGTAGCCCCCTTTCCTCGCTATGGAAATGACGCGCCGTCACCTAACCCAATTTGCGCTCATGTGAGCTCTATTGAAAAAGGCCCGCCCCTCGCGCGCGTCGGCTTAAGGCGTGTGTCCTCTCCATCACCGCAGTGCGGCGGTCCGATTCGTGTGCTCGCTGTAACACGCTCCGGTAGTTTGCGCGAGCGTCTCGCCGACTTCTTCATAAGTTTGCTCCGCTTGTTCTGTTTTTTTTTTTCTTTAACGAGGGAGCTCCTGTGCGCATTCGGCTCAGGCTGTCTGAGAAGAGTTCTCGTATCCCGAGTTGGGCCATGCAGTAACATCATTCCATTATTTCTCCAGTGATAGCTGTCATCAGATAGCCGTCGTAATTTTCTAACACCTATAGTACTGCAAACAGTAAGAAACAGGTAGAAGGTGCAATGATCGCTGAACAGCTAAGCTTAGCTGCTGACCCGGCATGTTATATCATGTTGACATGTTAATATATCGACATGTTGACATCAATAACGTGACTTCCCGGTCGCGTACGTCACGAAATTCTTTCCACCAGTCATTTATGGCACATACCCGCATACCGTGGTCCGTGGTATGCGGGTATGCGCCACGAAATGATTCACAGGCTATATCAACCGAGACTGTGGAAATTTTAACGTTACAGCGTGAAGGAGGCAGTGTCCGAGAAAATGCGATGTCAGCGGCGATGTCGATGGCTGAAATATCCCGATGGAAGAAAACGATAGAAATCACGGCTCGAGCCGGAATAGTGCCCAGGCATCCGGCATGGTAGTTAAGTATTCTACCCCATACCCTCTCCAGTGTTTCAAACTACTTCGAAAAAGGACCATGTACAAGCGTCATGCCAGGACATTTGTGGTTGCAGTGTTGGATATCCGAATCTATGTCAATGGGATAAACATTACATATGGTCACCTGTGACTCCGCTAGCTAGAGTCAAGCGTTGCGCGAATACGCCTACGACAGCTACTTATGTTATGCACATCATCGCACCGCAGTGTGCACTTCGTGGTGATAAAACTGCGGTCACTGCTCTAACGTGAGTGCCGACGTTACGTAAGGCCATTAGCTACCCTTTACAAGCCGGCGTACTCTGTGTGCTCACGATATGCGCACTACTCACTTTGCACAAACACGTCGATCCGCCTCGTAACGCTTGGCTCAAAGCGAAAAAATTCGGCGTAGGCTGCTACTCGCTGACTGCTTCGCGTGAAGTAGATTCCCACAGTGCGTGGGACGTGCCGGGTTTTCTTTCTCATTTTCTTCATTTTTCATCGAAAGCGCTGGAGATGCACCAAGTTCCTGATGCCAAACTAACCCAGCTTTTTTGCTGTTACGTGATCAGTGTTCCTAATAACATAGCTGGAAGAGGACGAGCGCGCGCTTCACTCGCGTACTTACGGAGAAGACAGCTAGGATCTAATCCACTGAGTACTTGAATACCAAAACTCGGATGCATTTGATAAATCGAACGAGCTTCGCTGTCTGCGTTGCTCGACTGATACTTCTCGAGAAGAGCTACCTTTGTTCTTTACTTGTTTACAACGACAGAGTTACTGCGCTCAAATATCTTGGAGTTTACATATACGTAATTACCAGAAATGTAAAGGCGATGTTTCATTTGCGTCAGTCACCAGAAAATAGAACCCTTTGTATGCTTAGTCTATGTGATTCTGCAGTATGTGACGGGTAAGCTGTGTTCAGTGTCGTATTTTTTTACCATTATTGCTGCAGCTCTACTTCGGATGACAGATTTCAATGCAGAAGAATTGATTTGCAGAATGCTCACAACTTTGCACAGAGAAGGCTTTAGTATCTTAAGGTTCCGAGGTATATATCTTGAGGTTCCGCTACCTTAATATCTTAAGATTCTGCTATATGTCCGGGAAAATATTGACTGATTGATTCACATCTCCGGTACACTTGTTCACGCAGCTGATGTGGAGCTGACAAATTCTGCTCACTCACTCACTCACTCACTCACTCACTCACTCACTCACTCACTCACTCACTCACTCACTCACTCACTCACTCACTCACTCACTCACTCACTCACTCACTCACTCACTCACTCACTCACTCACTCACTCACTCACTCACTCACTCACTCACTCACTCACTCACTCACTCACTCACTCACTCACTCACTCACTCACTCACTCACTCACTCACTCACTCACTCACTCACTCACTCACTCACTCACTCACTCACTCACTCACTCACTCACTCACTCACTCACTCACTCACTCACTCACTCACTCACTCACTCACTCACTCACTCACTCACTCACTCACTCACTCACTCACTCACTCACTCACTCACTCATACAAATGCTAGATGCATACAAATGCAACAAATGCAGATACATGCAGATGCATGCATGCAGATACATGCAGATGCTACAAATACAGATGCATACAAATGCTAGATGAAATATACGAATCATTTAATACCGGACAGTTTCCTTAAAATGCGAAGCTGCATGGCTACAAAGGCGACTGCCATTCGTTATCCGCTCTCTGTTTCCACAATGATCGTAGTACAACCGAAACAACTGACTGGGCTAGTTGGTTGTACATACTTAAGATAAACAGCGCAAAAAAGCATGCAGTGTTTGTCCTGTGTGTTTTCTTTCCGTCGCCTATGCTTTTTTTGCGCTGTTTATCTTAAATAATCGAAGCACCTATCTTGTAGCTTACTACTAAGTTCGATGTCCGCCTTCGCAACAGCGGACGGACGAGGCAGTAAGTTATGTGTCGATTACGTTCGCGAAAAAAAGGACGAAAGAAGGAAGAATGGTGCGGGCGCGCACTAGAATGAAAGCAAAACCAAAGCTATCTGTGCAGGAAGCTCATCGAGTCAGTGAAACCACACCGGCCAACAACTTACTCCTACCCCTCGCTACGAGTTCGTGCTCTGACACCCTGCGACGGCAACGATGATGGGAAAAGACGGCAACCCCAGCGAGGCACTATAAACAACAGAGGCAGGAGAGAGAAAATGCTTCCAGGAAAAAGAATGGGCGCTGCGAGCGATTGTCGTCCCCTGCCCCGACACTGATAATACAAAGTACATAGGGATCTGGGTATGCAGTACATGCGCGGAGAGCGACAGGCCCGCAGCTTGATAGCTGGGATGGCGTGCCGCCGACTGACGTACACACGACCCCGGTGTGTAGCTGATGCGGTGCTACTAGCGTCTCTGTACTACATTCCAGCGCACGCTCGTCTTTGGGCATCGATAACTCGCCGCCTGGAACGGAGAGAGAAAATACGGGCGGGGGCGGATGGGGAGACGTTGCGGATATCACGCTTATTACGCCTTCTCCTCTCGTCCTCGCATATGCTCGGCTGCATGCCACGTGGCCCCTTCCTGTAGCTTTGCCGATCGTTCCTGCGCAAGCGAAAAGATGAGCTCGGCTTGCGCACGATGCTCCCAGATCCCCGTACAAGTGTTCTGACGCACCGCTGTCCAGCGACGGCGAAGGATGGGCTGTGCTCGTTTCCCTCCGGGAGCCGTCCTTGCGTGTTTATCCCTGTTCTGTTGTTCCACTCATCCCCGTGCTCTTAGCTTTCCCGTTGGGATCCAGTCCTTTGTGCTTTGTTTGCTCCTCGATAGAACTCTTCCCCTTGTGTATACGTACGGTGTAGCGTGCAGAAGAGCTGCATTGAATCCAGCGCGCCCTCCTCCGCGTGCCGTCTGTGCGTGCCCTCTCCTCTTTTCCCAACTCGTCCCAAACCATCGTCTGAGCCTCGGAGCTACGCTCGCTGATCCCCGCGAAATGGACCGAGCCAGCTGTAGGTCCGGCAAGCGAGTGAACCTTATTACTTTATCTCTTTTGTCCTTGCTTTGTCCTTTATATGCCGTGTCCTTGTGGGGCTCCCTTAATCTCGCTTCCTCGTCACCCGACCGCTCTTCTTTCGTTGATGGTGCCTCGGCGAGAGTCCCAAGGTGAAGCACTGCGCGTCGCTGGTCGTCAGCTATAATGCCTTTCGTCACAAATCGTGAATTGGTGCTCCGTGGGCCTTAGGCTGTAGATATTTTTCTTCAAATGCGGCGCATACTTTATAGTAAGAAATTTGGCAAACGCAGCCCATATATTTTTGTATCATCTAAGGTACGTATTCTCAGTTACACAAAATAGTTGCATATACATGCCACATCTGTGAAGCATGCGAACCTTAACAAGACTGACATACGTCTGGTGTTTTAGTGGCATCCTTCTGGTTTACAGTCTTCTGCAAATGCCACAAGCGGAATAAACGGCCCTGCCCCTGATATCATTGATGAAAACTTCTGGCATTTGCATATGATGCGAATATGTAGCTATACAATCGTTTGTGATCAGAGCACCTGTACGTGTGCCAGAGCATCGTTAACAACTTTTCTTGGCGTTCGTTTGTGAAGTGTAAGCGGCTTTCCTACAGAGGCTTCTCGTGGGCGTTGCGCTATGTGAAGGAAATACCAGCAGTAATGAAAACACCTGAACTGAGCGCCGTGTCTCTCTCCTCTCGTTTGCGTCTTGTTTCTTGCCCCGTTTTATTGTCTGAGTTCAGTAATGTACCAAAGAGCCTAATTCAAGATGCTAGTACAATTGGAGTATATGTTACACGATGATGCACCAGTTACTATTTAGCTTACAGCCTTAAGGCCCATTCACACCGGCGACTAGCAACGGTCGCGCGAAAGGTTGCGACTGGCGGTCAAAAAGCGACTCAAAGCGACCGATGTTCCCACCTGCGTGCGACCTGTATGCGTCGCCATATTGAATTCACGTCTGCTCGTATACAGCTTGCATTGCCATTGACCGTAAAATAGACTGATGTCCTGTTCCTGCGCATCTGATTGGTTCAGAGGTTTGCGACTGCAGTCGCGCGACTGAAAAATCGAGCAGCGAGCGACTGAGTGACCAAAACGGCCGTTTGCGACCATTTGCGACCAATCGCTTTGCGACCGTTGCTAGTCGCCGGTGTGAAGGAGCCTTTCGATACAAGAAAGAATGCAAAGAGACCGCAGTTCTACAGGGCAACTCGTCGAAGTTTTCAGAATTTCTTTGTGAGCCTCTTAATTACATTAGTTTTAAATTGCTTGTTGCAATAAAGCGACTTATAATGACCTTCTTGTTTAGTAGATGGTTGCTTTTGCATTCAGCCTTCGTTAAAGATTTTCTTCCTTGTCATCACTATTTGGCACATGAAGAAGTTTTATTGCGTCTCTATATCAAAACATCGTACTCTGTGGTTGTTTGATTGCTTTGCTCTTATCATGCTTGTCTCACCTCTTCGCTCATTCGTCAATATCAATAAGCATGTAGGCCTTAATGTTTCGAAAGCATCAAGGCAAGGAAAGTTGAAAGCTTCCGACGGACCTAAGAAGTGGCCGAAACGGCCGAAAAATTGGCCGAAAAATTGGGGGACCCTTAAGCTTCGCCTTTAAGAGTTGAACGCAATAGCCAAATCCGGCCCCTGGTGCGCACTTCAACCACTAAGTGCATACTAATGTGTATTGTTACACACACACGCACACAGACACACACACACACACACGCGCGCGCGAGAATGGTACATACAGGTTTTTGATCTAAAGCAAGAGTCGCATGGCCTCCAAGATACACGCCGCGCGCTTGCCATCTCGGAGGCGATGAAGAGTCTCACAATGCCTCACAGATGGCAGCACATTATCTAGCGTTTGCTGCTTGCTTGATCAACGCCTTCTCTGGAAAGGCGGCATTGGCTTGATATGTTTTCCGCTAGATGGACATGGCTGTCCATTTCCTTTCTCGATTTTTCGCTCACGGATGATTTTTCGCTCACAACCAACGGTCCCGACACCGGCGGCGGAATTTCTGCGATACGAGCTCTCTAACGCTATCGCGTTAAAACGGGGTCAACTCACTGCTAAACATGTGCTACGCATTGGTGTCTGGAACGAGTGGTTACACTGCTTTGTTTTTATTCCGGCATGTCAAAAGTTCCCATAAAGAGAAGCAAAACTAAGCTACCTGTGTCTTCAGTTGGCCTAACTCATGATTTGCTTGTTACATTTCGTTTCGAACCTGACAGGTAAGAAAAATACAGCAAATTTATTCTGTAGGCTTTGAATGTTTTGGAGTACTCAATCTTTTCTGAATAATCGACAAGTTACGCAGAAACCTCTTTTGCCTCGGCGCTAATTCAGTTGGTCGAGGAGTGGTCGTTGATGAGGAGATTATCAGCCACAGTCACAAATTACAACGCCTGTACAGTGAGTGCTTGTTACGTAAAAGCATCGCGTTCGTGAAACAGCCGAGGATATTCCTAGTCTGGAGCGGAATTATTACGACGACGTAGCCACGTTCCCTCTACTTAGCCCCTTCTCCGTTGCGCACGAAAGGCACGGTGCACCAGGTCGTGTATATTGTTCTTCCCGTATATTGTGCACGCGTTATCCTAAAGCAAGGCGCTGAGGCTTTCTAGCACACTGCTCTGTTCGTATAATAAGTACGGAGCACTTTAGTCGCCTGTCTCCTGTGATCTCACGTCGTCGCTTGGCGTCACGCAGACAAAACCATGAATATGATAGTCATTTATACATAATATAGTATAGTATAGCATAGTATACTATACTATGCTATATACTGCTATATTATATTATACCATGTATGTTCAATGTATAGTATAGCATAGCAAGGGGGCGGAAAGGGAAGTGAGGATGAGGAGGAGGGAAAGAACGAGAGGAAGAGCAGGGGAGAGTGCGTCATTGCATCACGAATGAACGCCTCTTTTGCCGCCATAGACGCCGAGCAGGCTGCCCCTTTAGAACGCCAGCGCTTGCTTGCCCGTGAACGCCAACGTCGCCAAAAGGCAGGCGAACCCCTGCTCCGCAATTCCTCCAGCTTTCGCGTTGAGTGCAACTGCATACATTTTTCTTTTCCCGCGCCGTCTATAGAGCCAGGTCACGCGACGATGCTCACCAGCAGCTTTCGAGGCACCCCCTTCACTTTGCGTGCGAGCAGCCATTTTGCGGGGATTACTCAAGGGAGGGGGCCAAGCGAAGGCGCAGCAATCTCGTCGGCCATCACGCCGCGTCTCACGCGTGTCCTACGTAACACAAGGTATACCACGCTCGTGTCGCGCTTATTTTAACACGAAAGTGTTTTATGCCGGGGTCCACCAAGACTTCAGTGACGTATTTCCGTCACGGAAATAACGTCGAAAAAATATACATGATCAGATGGCAAAGAAAAAATGTACCGTCAACGGGCATGGGCATCGAACCCACGACCGCTCGGTCCACAACAACAGATGCCGGACACGCTATCCACTGCGCCACGGTCACAGACTCTGGAGCCTTTACAAAGGCGCCTTTTATATCTATCACTCTCCCGGTTGGCTGGGTGGTGTTGACCACTCGGAGTGGTATGGTAAAGTAATTCGTAAATGCTGCGGCCTCCGTGACTAGCACCTGCAACGCGTTACGCGTCCGTCCCGTTCGGCGCGTTTTCAATAGAAGTTGAATTTTGTCAATGCCTTAACACACCGCGAGGTGGCGACCTTTGCCCAAGTGTGTAATAGAGTTACTGTATATACAGTAACTCTAAAGCGTAGTAAAAGCGTCGGCCTCGCTCATAGCATCACGCTAATACAAACCAAAAAAATCACAGCATATCCACGGAGTGAATGATGATGAGTGGGCGAAGCTGCGGAGGTTCATCGGTGAACCGTGAATCTTCCGTGAATTCTGCCCAGTACATCATCACCGACGTGAGATCGGGCGCGTTTACACTAAAGGTTCGATGAGAGTTATGACGACTTGCAGCTCACTTTAATTTTACATGTACGCTGTGAATTTTCATTGTTTAGAAAACCATTGCTTTAGAAAACATCTGGCGTCTTTCGTTAAGCAGCTGGCGTCTTTTCGTTTTGCTTTAGAAACATCTAGCGTCTTTTCGTTTTGCTTTTAGAAAACATCTGGCGTCTTTCGTTGGTTTATTTCATCAATCAACGGCGTTTTGAACGAAATTTTTATTGTTTAATCACGCACAGGAGAAATCTCACCAGGCACTACCTTGGAGGTAAACAATGGCTGCTAATGGGAATGAGAGACACTAGAAGTCGGCTTTTAGCTAACACTTACACATCTACTTCTACTAACGTTTCCTACTGGAACATGCCAATGGCTGCTAATGGGGAATGAGAGACAAAAGAATTCGGCTTTTAGTTAACGCGCACGCTGCGAATTTTTTATTGTTCAACAACGCACAGGAGAAATCTCCCACCGGCACCACCTTGGAGGTCAATATCTCGTACTAGCGTTACGACTGGTTACGCACTACCACTACGAGGGACGAACGGGTGCCGCTTTAAGGAGCTTCGCCCCTAAAATAGCTCTGCGACGCGCGCCTGCATCACCTGGCTGTAACACCGCGTTCACCGCTCACGCGCTCGCCCCGAGAAAAATCGAAGCCGGGCTACTGAGGCGGCACGACGCGCTTTGCGTTTCCGTCTAGTGCGGCCGTGGTGTTCAATCACATTTTAAAGGGACACTAAAGAGCAAAACGATTATGCTCGCATTAGTAAAGTAGTCTTCCATGACACCGAAAACGCCACACTTGCTGCGAGAAGACGCTTAATAAGCGAGAAAACGCCCGAAAAGAAAATACAGGTGGCGACGCCACCTTGGAATTCCCGCACCATTTGCCGTGACGTCACATATATTTGACAGCGCCTGCTTGGGCCTACTAGTTCCTAATCGGTTAATTCGAAGTACATTGTCCTCTGAGGGGGCCAGAGACTTGACCTAACGAGTTTGTGGAAATTTCGTCGAGCCAGTGGCGCCAAAATACGTTAAATGCTATTTGAAACATTTTACGTCAGAAATTACAAAGTTCGGCGCGAAATTTAAAAATGAAACCTTGAACTTGGTTTTCTCCTCTAATAATAAACCTATGGTGGTGAAATAAACTACACAGGAGTTCTCCGAGCACATTTTATCAATCTAAACCAATTCATTTTTTCTCTTTAGTGTCCCTTTAACATGCCGCAGGATGGCGACCAAGTTCTGCGTCCAATATGAGACGCTCTTCTGGCTATCACACCTCGTTCTCTGATTACGCTTTCACCGTTAACTACTACAGCTACCACAGGGGTTTCTTTAATCATTTAACATGGACGTTAGTCGTCGGGATGGAGATGTACCATCAATCATCAAATTGGGTGCATACACGTTAAATGGTGCCAGACATCAATATACATTGTGCAGACTCTCTTATATCAATGTACAGTAAGCATTCAGTTACTTCTGTAGGCGCACGCTTTACTTTCGTGTTATTCCGATTCCTATGACGGAGGGATCAACCATGTTTTTCGAGGTTCCGCGCCCGCGGCTTCGTTGCGTGACTTGCACGTTTGTTAGACAGCCTCAATCAGCGACGGGTTGGCTGCTCGGTTAATCGGGTGTAGTTGGGTTGGTGTTCTGCGTAGCAAGCAAAAGGCGGCCGTAACGTGGGCGCCTCTAATATTTTCCGGAAGGCTGGTCATGTTAACTACGAGTGCTTGCGAGAAAATGCAGTAATGGAGATTTTCAGGGTGTGTAGCTCTAGTGACTTTTGGATTCGTGGGCATTGTGGCGTACCATTAGGTAGTTGGTTGGTAATAGCGACGTGTTTATTAAATTCTAAGCTGTTTTGGCAACCGCTGTTGTGCGAACTCACGCCTTAGCGTATGAAAAGGATAATCAGGTTGAGATAAACAATTACAGGACACCCAGCTGTATTTGTAATTAAATTTTAAGGTTTACTTTCAGTCATTGCCTCGTTCCAATCTCCCCAACTTCTACAAAATCAAACCATGAGACCGAATAATTACAGTCTTGCAGTGTCCAAACAGCAGATTTTAACGGAATTCGGGCACGAAGCGGATCCGAAGCTTTTTCCGGCAAACGCGCCGAGAGCACATTTTCTATTCTCGCCTGACGGGCAGAACGGCGACGTGCTTTTGGAAAGCGGAGTCAGATGGCAGCAGTTGCTCCGGTTGCCGGATGTATGGTCGGAAGTGAAGGAATTTTCGAGGCTTTGCGTTTGCAGTAGGACGGATTTTTTTCGCACACCACGGCTTCATTTTACATCTCTGTAGAAGTAATGCGGCGCCCGCCCGCAAATAAGACGTCAACCGGGAGTGCGGGAACGAAGGGAATGGATTGAGGGGCCCGTGTTTTAACACGAAAGTGTTTTATGCCGGGGTCCACCACGGCTCCACTGACGCATTTCCGTCACGGATATGACGTTGTAAAATATAAAGACTAACATATGGCAACGAAAAAAAAACTAAGAAAAAATTCCGTCACCGGGATTCGAACTTACGACCTCTCGATCGCCACCGCTTAGCGCGAAACGACTTCGCCACAGACGGCATGTTCTCTGCTGTGCTAACGGCGAGCTATTTATGTACACCATTTGCCGGTGGCGGTACTCAGAGATCGGCGGTACAGCGTGTTTTCGTTATCACTAGCGAGATGGCGCGAAGGATTAAAAGTCGTCCCCCACGCGGACTAGCGCGCGCCTCGACAGGGCGTGGTCGCTCGTGCGGGCGCTTATCTCGTGATCTCGGTGGTTTGTACGGTTTGTACTGTCGGCCGCAAAAGTTTGCGGGATCTGCAGCGCGTGGCGGAGCGACGGAAAACTGCATTGCTGCGTCACCTACCGTGATGCGGCAGGTGTTGAGGCTATCGGCCTCGGCGATTAGTGACGGCGCGTTTGGAAAACATGCCGTTGCCGGATCTAATCGCGGAGGCTGCGGCCGATAGCCTCAACACACGCCGCATCACGGTAGGTGACGCAGCAATGCAGTTTTCCGTCGCTCGGCCACGCGCTGCACATCCCGCAAACTTTTGCGGCCGACAGTACGTCTTGCGCTCTGCCTGCAAGTTTCCGTTGAGAGCACGACGGTCACCTCACTCACTGCAGCGGCTGCTTTTGCGAAAGGAGCGCGCTGCGCACACAGAAATAAGTTACAACTGTGACAGTTCGCGCTCATCCTATGTATATTCGTTCCGCGCGTCCTTTCTGCTTGAGCAGCGCATTGCAAGTTTCGGGCGGCTTGCCGTTCTTCGCGTAACATTACAATTTGATGCTGTAGCATTCATTCCTTCGTGCTTGGGGCGAAAGAATGCACAACAAACGCTGAACTACGGCTGTGAAGACACGTTTCACTTTCGTGTTATACCGATTCCTATGACAGAGGGATCAGCCATGTTTTTTGTGTGACGCAATGCCATATGAAGCCAAGAAAAGCGGAGTGTGTTAAATTTCTAACTTTTAATTAAACGTACTATTCTATCATAAAAGAAAGATGAATTAGGGTGGACAAAGAACAACTAGCCGACGATGGGGACCGAACGCACCAGTGGCGTAAATCCTGTTAAATCACAAGGGGGAAACACATCTTGCTATGGCGTCCATTTTGTTTTTTTTTTATTTATATAAAAATTTAAATCATGATGGGAAATAAGATAAAAAACTAGAACGGGTTCTTAACTCATGTAATTGCATTGTTCTATTGAGTCTTCTCTGAAAGCGGTCAAGCGGCAGTTGCGATTTTAATAGTCTCACACAGCTGAAAGGTATTGAACACAGACAGGCCTGCACACACTATAAAAGAAACAGGAATTACAAAAAAAAAGTTGATTGAACTATACTCCCTAACTGTCAGGGAATTCAAATATATGGCATTTGAAAGATAAATCTCAAGAGAGGACAATGCAAGGGGCGTCCCCCCCCCCCCCCAAGCCAGAAAACAAGCGGGATCAGGACTCCCTTGACCCCCCGTGATTTACGCCAGTGGAACGCACAACCACCGCATTAATTGTGCAATGCACTTTTCATTGAGACGGCAACGGTCGTTTGCCCTTCTACTTTCTTGGTTATTTCTGTGTGTGCAACACTGGAAGTGTATCGCCACTCGTAGCCAGCGAGGCGAATGTGGAACATTCTTTTTCTGCCAGATGGCGTCGCGCACTAGTTGATCTTTTTACGAGCTGGCATCTTAAAGATTAAACGATGCGTGCTACCTACTACTGGTGGGTATACATAGGCCCTACCTCTTGGACCCGTTGGTACATGATGAACTTGAAAACGGGGGTGCCAGCGAGGAGGAGGCAGAGAAAGACGGAAGGACAGGGAGAGTAGCCAGTTCTGAGACCGGCTGGCTACCCTGTGCTGAGGAAGGGGAATAAAAGATGATAGAAAAGAGATGTTACAAAAAGAAGAAGAAGGAGGAGAGGGAAAAAAAAGAAGAATATGAAAAACGCCATCGCTTAATCTCTACCTCTAAGACCGGTTGTCCGCAACAAACGCGACAACACTCTCAAAACCTTCTGAAATGTACACAGGAGACGTACACAACAAGTCCTAAGACATGGACGAATGCTGGGCTTTGCACTGTGCTTTACTGGAATCTACTACCTTGCCGCACAAAACGTTCGGCGCATGCGCATCCTCATCTCATCCCAGTGAAATTAATGTCACCTTTTACCTACCTGCTCGGTGGGCACGTTCCTTGGATGCCAAACACTCGGATGTATTGCGGACTCACTCACCTTTCTCATTTACAATAAGAAATATTAATGAGCACTAACAGACAATATTAATGAGCACTAACAGGCTACTGGCGGCGCTGACTGACGCTCCCACGTTTAATGTACATATATACCCTATAAAGTGGACAGGGGGATGGCCGCCGCAGTAGCTCATTTGGTAGAGCATCGAACGCATTATTCGAAGGTCGCAGGTTTGGTCCCTGCCCGCGGCAAGCTATTTTTTCGTCCACTTTCCTTTCTTCACATTTACCTTACATTTACTACTAACAACATCCCCTATACTTGCTTGGCATTATTGTCTGTTAGTGCTCATTAATATTGTGTACAACAAAGAAAAAACGAGCCCTTAAAATTAACACTTCTTTCCTTACAATAAGAAAGGCTTTTAAGATTTGCAAGGAAAAAATGGCTGTGCGCAAACTAGACAAGGACGCAGAAGACGCGTACGAGCGATAGTCTAGTTTGCGCGCCACCATTTTTTCCTTGCAAGTATGAACCAACTCGTCCAGCAGCAAGTTTTATTGAACCATTCTTCTAACATGGTGGAACTTGTGGCGCATAAAAAAAAAGACACTGACAAAGTAAGTGACGACTGGAGAGTGTGCTCTTTCCCACTGTCACGCGGAAAGAAACTGTATCGCACAAACCTGCAGGTGCATGAATAACAGACTTCGTGAGCATTTCAACAGCTCTAGGAATGTAGCACCCTGTCATCTTAGTCAGCATTGCAGGACCTGTGGTTGTGAACCTTCACTTGATAATTGCATCGTCATCGGCACTAGCAACAATAAGACAACCCGCGAGATTATTGAGGCAGTGGAAATCGCGAAAGCGGGAGCTTCTTGTATCAGCACAGCATCTATTGACCGAACAGAAAAAGAGTTTGCTTTCTTAAACAAAACGCAGTGGCGTAGCCCCGCACGCGTCAATGTATAGTTTTCAAGTGTTCTATCAGTCTGCGCCTGGCCCCAAGTTATCTTTGCATTTGATTTTGCTTTGCCGGCCCAGCCAGGACTCTCAGACCCTGCGCGCACTGTTTAAGGTATGTGTTCCGCCCCTGTTTAATAAACATTCTGTTGGCAGTAAGCGCATCGTCCAGTCGTCACTTACTTTGTCTGCGTCTTTTTTTGTGCGCCACAAGTTTCACCATGGATCACCACCAACAAGCCCACTCTTACGTCCTTTCATTCTTCTAAGATTTCCCGCTCATATGTAATTTTTGCCTTCATTCAGACATTGCTGTCAAAACGTGGGAGCATGAATAAAAACGGGACAACGAGATGTGCACATGCTTGTCCGGTTAAAAAAGTGAATAATTGGGCTTAGCAGCATCTGTTCGTATCGACTAAGAAGGAACGACGCAAACGTCGATAAGGAGGACCAGGCCATACTATCGATGACGCCATTGTGCGCTCTCTGCCACCGGTCGGTGTGTGTTAGGTCCTCTTTATATTCCTGCCCATGCATTCCGCGTTATTCATAACTACGCACCTAATGAGAGGTTGGCACTAGCCGGCCTTGTATCTACCGCTGCTGAAGTTAAACGAGCCCTGCTTTCACGAAGGATCGGATGAATGCGAACGAGACAAAAAGACTAAGAGTGCAAATCAGCGCAACCGGCAGGAGGGGGCAGAAGAGAGGACACAGAGCGCTGAACGATATGCAAGTTAGCTCTGCAGAGAGACCATATGTGCACGCTGCGGCCAGCTGAAGCTGGGACCGGTGGAGCACCGCGCGGTGTCGAAAACAAAGAAATTCTGAGGATAACTCTCCGCGCCCGCTAATTTAATATGCCGGACGACCACGGTTTGACGGTGGTGGCACTCCGAAAGCCCCGCGGCTAAATTGGCTTTCCGGCTCGCTCAACTACGCCGATGGCGCGTGTTATGCAAAACGCACAGCTATACCCTTCTGCAGCGTGGACACAGTGGCTACATCGTTACAATTCCAATCTTGTTACTAACGGGCAGGACGCGGTGACCCTTTGGACGCTTCGAACTGCAGTTTATTTTCTTTTAGCTAAAGCTAAACTGAGCCTGATTAACCGAGGCCCCACATGCTGAGTCGGAGAGAACAAACTTTTGTCGACGCGCGAACATCGTGGACGCGTCCGTTTTGCCGATGGTTCTGAGCCGAAGACAGCAGTGAATTAAGCAACCCTGGTTCGAACGAGTCCAGCGATTGACGCGGCACGAAAGCGTGAACGTAAGCATGCTGACGCAAAATGTAAAGGAGAAAATGCTGGTGGGGCTAGCGATGGGATGAGTGCGATGATGGAGAAGCCATTGGATTGAGAGGGATGAAGAGGCGCGGCGCTTAAATATTTACCCTCGTTTCAAGCACTCCACGTAGTCTCTCGCCTCGTCGCGCCTCCTGATTGGCTCAGGTGAGGATGGCAGTGCAGCGCGCTTTAGGCACTTGTCTGCAAGTAGCAAAGCTAGAGGGCGCTGCAATTGCTAAGGCAGCGGAGCGTCCAGTTACCCGTTTTCATTCCTGCCGAGGCCCCGAAGTTGATGCAAAAGCTCCCTTGTCCTGTGATAAAAAGCGCAACACTTCGTCGCATGCGCTGTCGGCGTTGTTTATCGCATTCCCCTCTCGTAGGGAAATCGTTACATAGGTCAGACGGGAAGGTGCATAGGCGACCGCTTGAGAGAACATAGAAACTTAGTGAAAAGGGTATCAGGTGACGGTTTGTTAGCATTTAGCTGCAAGACGTGTGCATGCCGCCCACTACTAGATAACACTGTCATTTCTGCAAAGTGGAATCTGTAAGATCAATAATTAAAACCGATCTCATCCTTTCTTCCGACAACCCATATTGTAAGCAAGCCGCCTCTGTCATTGTCCGCTAAAGAAATTTAGTATTTACACATGCCCTAAAAATTGATTTCGTTTGATATGTATAAGCTGTTGTCTCCAGGTGTTGTTGGATTAGATTGAAGCGTGCTTGCTATCTTCCCTGAGTTAAAAAACAAAAAGCTATGTTGTCACTAGAGGCCGGGTTTTTAGGCACTAAAAAGCGCGTTTTCGGCGCCAGAAATAGGCAGGCAAAACAACGTTGTAGGTGCTAAAAATAGGCTGGCAATACACGTTTTAGGTCTCCAACGTCGTAAATGTAGGCAAAAATTTTTATTGCGATAGCAAATATATGGACATTCTCGGCTGGTTTTTGCCGTCGCCGTCTGTCGACGCCATCATGTCCCAGATATGTATATGTATGTATATATAAATAAAAGCCACAAAGAAAAATAAATCAGAAGAAAAAAAAACCGTGGACCATCTCCCCGAAGGGAACCCTGATGGGATGCGAAGCAGCAGCGTTGCGCACGGGTGGCGTCACGGGTTGAACGGCGCTAACGCGGGTGCTGCGGTGAGCGCTGGAAGATTCGTTTGAAGCTGAAACTCGGTGTAGCGTTTACTGGTGTAAACGTTTGTTTGAAACGCAGACACGGGAGGCGAACGGGCGTTGGAGCCGGCAGCTGCGGGGCTCCGGCGGGATGAGGGAGAGAATGGCGTACGCGCGCACCTGCGAGGGAAGCGTGCGAGGGGAGCGGGACGTCAACGCCCAGCTGCGGCGTGACCTACTAGGCACCGCTCCAACACCTGTGCCGAGGGAAGCGCGTTGCCTCGCGTTTGTGGGGACGGAAGGACAGCGTTACACAGGCTAGTCAAAGAGCTGATTCGCATCTAAAGATTTCCGAAGCGCACCACCGGGATTGGAACCTTCGACCCATCTCTCCGCAGCGCGCTGCCTTAAACATCTCGACCACGCGCCTCCGGGTGTTTAGGGTAACAACGGCGAGCTATTTATATACACCATTTAACGCTAACGGCAGGCAGAGCTCAGAGGTGCTTCGGTATGTGTGGTATCACCCGCGAGATTGGCCGAAGGGCGCGCTTAAAGCAACGCTCCTACATTTTTCTTTAAGAGGCGCACTAAAAGGTGGCCCCTTTCTGTAGCTACTGACGATGTGGAACGCGTAGTAAACGATGCGTCTAACGCCACCGCGCGGCAGGAGACGCGGAGGGGTCACTACACGCGCCGCAGTTTTAATGAAAAAGAAGTCTAAGAGCGTTGGGTTCTAGTGCACTGCTCAAGCACGAAGTAACGACCGCTACAGTTAGTTCGCGCTCGTCTTGTGTGTACCTGTGCGTTCTTTTCGAGTGTCCTTCCTTGTGTTTGAGCAGTGCGCTGCAAGTGTCGAGCTATGACCGTTGTTAGTTCGCGGTCGTCCTGTGTGTGTTCTTTCTCGCCGTCGTTACGCTATACACCCGGAGGCGCGTGGCCGAGTTGTTTAAGCCAGCGCGCTGCGGAGCGAGGGGTCGGAAATTTTTTTCTTCTGATTTATTTTTCTCTGTGGCTTTTATTTAGATATACATACATATACATATCAGGGACGTGACGGCGTCGACAGACGGCGACGGCAAACACCAGCCGAGAATGTCCATATAATTGCTATCGCATTAAAAAAGGTAATGGGCATTATAGCACGCTCCGATTTTTCGACAATACAAGGACTGCATTGTCAAGTACGCATCTATAGCACGCTCCGATTTTTCGGGGTCTCTGCTATAAGGAAAGATTCCACTGCCCGGAAACTGATCGAAGCTTTTTATATATATCTCCGAGTGCTAGGGGACGCGTGAGTGATAGCATTTATTGGTTCAATTCATGGCGAGAAATGTTTCTTGCGGGGCTCGTTGCAGTTACCCAATTTTGTTACGTTTCACGTGAATGTGCCCTCTTATTGCGTATGCGCGATTATTCGCTTATGTCAGCATGAAAGGCTTACAATAAGGAATGTTAACTGGTGCCTGTCCATGTCGCTTTGTTTCGCTCCTGTCTGGTTAGCGCTCTTTATACTTCTTTGACATTGACTTTGACAAGTGTTCTGCGCAAATACGACGTACACATTGCTCAAGTACTTACGCGCAATGCTGAAACATCCTCTTGTCAATGTGATGGACAGATTACGAAAAGAGTGCTTTCCTGGTGTGGTTTACGAAGTTCCGTGCGCCAACTCCGACGGTGTGTACATCGGCGAATCGGGAGATTTTGAGCGACGGCTGAAACAGCACTGTAATGATGTGAAGAATGAGAAAGCCCTCGCCGAACATGCGCAATTCTCAAATCGTGAGATAGACTGGGACAAGGCACGTGTCGTCGCTACCGAGATGGACCTTGCTTCCAGATTGTAGCTGGAATCCGTGACGATACAAACAAGAAAAAGTACGCTCAGCCTCACGGACGGTAATCCGCCCCCCGCTTATGCAAGATGTTTAGCTCACGTGCTTCAGCCTTTTTAAACGCTTAGCTTCCTTCCTTCGCTTTTATTGTGAACGAGGCTCCCGTTCTGGGAGCCGAAACGTTGGTACATTGTTTATCCTGCTGGGGTCGGCGTCCTCGTCTTTTTATTCGATAATTCTTCCCGACCAGACGGGTGCTCGTCGAAGCCTTGATTTCACTGTCAAATATAATATTAATACCAAATGTTGAAACATAGTCACTCGAGGAATACGTAACTGCCAATTTATGAGCTACATATGAAAAGTTGTGCTGAAATGATGCTAAAATGCTAATGCTAAAAGCTTTTACATACTTAACAATGAATTTATAGTTATTGATTGCAACAGTAACAAGGCACATAGGACCAGAAACTACCAATGCTTGACTTGGGAACATAGTTCTGTGCGGAATTTAGACGAGTTGTTACTTGTAGTTTATTTAAAATATTTTGTTCTCGTATTGCATGTGGAAGAAACGAGAAAGTTAAATCAGCATAGTTGTAATGGTAATCTTTCGGTGTGCGCTCATATTTATGGCTGCTGGTATGTCTCAGCGAGTTCAGTTTACAGCGCTTCTGCAATCACAATGTAAATCACAGTTATGCCCTGTAATGCGACGCTCTGGCGGCATCGACATCCATCCATGCTTGAACTCGGCTGATGAAACATCCCGAGACAGACAATAGAAACAGCGGAAGAATGTCAACAAAGGCAGGCTGGGGATGGGTTGAAAGACAGAAGGATAGGGGGACGCGGGTGTAATGGGAAACTCTTTTGATGGCATTGTGTAGAAACCTGGGAATACGAGCCTCTCTTTTACCAGGACTCTTCAAAAGATACTAGCGCACGTAGAGGTAGTTAGGAAAGCATCATGGCGGTAGAGGGAAGCGTTCAGAAGCGATGACGCAAGAACGCCAAAGCAGCGGACCCCAAGATCGCCTACGTGCTTAGCGCAGTGTTAACGGGGCTTGGCTGTTTACCGACCCGCGTTGCGTTTTGTTGACTCTGGCAACACAAACATCGGGTCCGACTCAGAAGCCTCTTCGTCATATAGGCGGTCTTTCCTTTGTGCGCGCTGGCGAATACCGTTCCTTTTGTTCGAAGACAGGTAACCCGCTTCGCGAAAACGTGAGGAATGTATGCATGTTATGATGCAACAGGACAAAAGATAAACACGAACACTGACCATGGTATATTTAGTAATGTTAATGCCTCTTGTATTCCTCTTTCTGTTAATTGTCATAACGTTTTGTCACCACGTCATGCGTTGGTGAATGAACAAGTTTCAGGCATAATAAGGAAATTGCTGCCACGAAATAAATTGATTCAGAAGTTCTGGAAAAGCTAAAAAAAAGTTACAATTCCCAATATGTCCTGGCTTTACCATTTGTTCAACTCTGTCAGTGTCTTCTGCAAAGAAAATGTATTTTTTAATGTCTCGTGGAGACATACATTTTTCAGAATCTTGCGTGATTAAATATTTTGCCTGGCGGAACGTCTAGCACGCTAGGCGGCAAGCATACTTTTCCAGGATTCATTAAAGAACTCGCGTCTCGCTCTTGTCGATTACGGCTGCTACGAAGTTCCAGATGAAGGCAGCAGCGGTACCAATGAACAGACTGAAACAAACGAGTTATGACTTGGCTCGGCGCAGACGTAAATCAGAAGCGTGCAAATTAAAACTCAGATGCCCTTTGCGATATGGAATACATAAAATGCAAGCAGATGAGAAGGAAAAAAGTCTTAGCTTAGGACACTAGACGTGTCTCTGCTCGATAGAAAGAAAGAAACTCAGACAGCCACAAATTTTGCAAATCCTCATCTCATCATAGTCGTTTTGCTTGAAAGCAGAATACTGCGCATGTAATTTCAACAACAAGAACGAGAGACCAGAATTTGAAAGGTCAAAAAATGCGCGCGGATAATGCGAGAGACGAAGAGAGAGGAAAAAATGCGATAGCAATTATATGAACAGTCTCGGCTGGTTTTTGCCGCCGCCGTCATGCACCGTATATGTATAAGTATGTATATATATAAAAGTCCCAAAGAAAAATAATTCAGAAAAAAATTGCCCGGGGCAGTTTGACACACTTTCTCCGTCCGTACTGAAGTCTGACGAATCGAAGTCGTCTTCCGTGTCTGTGCTGCTCCCATCATCCAGAGGTTACCGCTCAGTCATCGGAATCCGTCGAAATTCGCCGTTTTCGTGGAGCACCCGCGAGCGATGTCGACGCTTCTGCTTGTCGTGATGCGCCGACTGGTCCGAATTCGTGGTATCGGTTTGTGCGCAGCTAGCATCATGCACGCGGACTGACGATAAACAATGTGATAGCGAATCTTCAGAGGTTCAGCGAAGCTCTTTTGAATAAACAAAGCCGGAGTGCGAAAACTCGCATTAGGATTGGTACTCTCCGTTTGTTTTTCGTGCGTGCTCGTTTAATTCGGAGCAAATAGCTTTCACTGGCTCTTTTACGTTGACCAATCAGCCGGTGCCCTTGCGATGCGAAGGTAGCTATGCAAAGCGTGCGTGCCCAACCGAGTCGCAGGGCGCGTTCATCGTTTAGGAACCTACGTATATGCGCCATTTTGCGCGTACGTGTGTGCGTTACTTCGTGTGAACGTTTATATCCGCGAGTGGAGGTTTCGAGAAGGAAACGTTTATGGTGACACGCTAGTTCTTTACATTCGCTTGCTCGTTCACTCAGCGGTATAGTTCGTATGTCAGATACATTTATAAGGCGCACTTACGCAATACGGTTGGTACGTGTAATCACTTAACGAAGCAACCAACGCCGTCCAAATATATCAACTATAATTAATGTACGCCGTCTCGCGCATTATTAATGCGAAAGGTTTAAACGCCTCATCAAACGCTAAAACTCACCGTCGGCGACGTCGGCGTCTTGTGTCGGCGGAGTCAACACGAGTGATCCAAAATATTAGAAAATCACGTCATCATGACGTCACAGATCGCCAAAACTGATGACGTCATGGCAACGTCACATGACGTCATCATGGCGTCATATACGTGACGTCACACGATGACATCAGATGACGTCATCGCTTTGCATTGCCTCCGTGATCGTTGGGCCGATCACGGAGGCTATGTAAAACCAGGTGAGGTGCAGAAAGTTTTGGGAGGGGTGCGGGGTAGGATCAATACGTTGACCGAAAAACAAGAAGGCTGCCTGGTTTTCGCCTACAATCGTCTTAGGCGAATGCATAAGGGACCCTGTGAGTTTTGCCTAAGCGCCTGATGTCCAGGACTAGTTGATCTTGCGCGTGCGCGGTGACTTCAGGGACCGCCGTGCGTCTAGTGAGTTGGCATTTAACAATGAAAAAACTACCTTACTAATGAAAAAACTGCTAAATTTACCAATGAAAGGCAAGCACGTACACTCTCTCTGGCAGATATTGTATACTCTATGCGGCACTACACAGAGCTGTCAGTGGGCCAGCGTTAAACTCGTTTAGATACTTTTAGAATATGTTTTCAAACAGCAAGAGGTGCAGTTAATAAATGTGCATAAGCCACCGGAGAGAAATTCTATGCTCTAAAAGAAGATAGACGAACTCTCACTCGGTGCTCTTTCATGCAATTTTTTTCACTGTTGTGATTTTCCCGAATTCTATTTGCGAAAAGGAGTAGCCGGTACTATATAAAAGCGCTAACATCTTCTAAACAAAAACTAATGAAAAATATTAATAGCTAGACGGCTGGTGCGAATATAGCGCGCTGCCTGGCAAGCAAGCGCTATATCCGCGATAGGGCGTCTGCTACGCCGGAGCAAGGTAGGTGGCGCCACGTTCGAAAAGAGGATGCGAAGGAGAGGAGACCGAGGAGCAACGAGAGCGGAGGAGGAGAGTGTCGCTACTTTACGAAGTTTCAGGGGCTTTGGGTACGCAGACGACACAGCACATCGATGCGGAACGCCAGGACAGTTGCCCAACAGGAAACATGCGTCTTCCAGAGGTAGCGAGGAGAAAGGAAAGGCAAGGGAGGTTAACTGCACGCATGTCAGGTTTGCTATCCTGTGATGAGAGAATGAATGAAACGGCGAAAAGAGTGACAGAAGAAAAAAGAGAGATTGACAGAATCACTCACGCCCTCGGCCGAACATATCAAGTGTACAGGTGATCGCACAGACCTGTTGACTTTAAGTTTGATATCTTAGTGGCTTAGTGGTCTTTAAGACTGCGTATCACTTGTGTCTCGTTGCATTTATTCCGCGGCATAGCGAATGCGTAATGCGGTAAAAACTAATACGACCACCTAAGGCGTCACAGTCATAAGCAATATTGTGCTTGTGTATTACACCCACTCGCTTGTTCGGCTTTTGCGTCCCAAAACCAAGACATTATTATGAGAAACGCCGTAGTAGAGGGCTCCGGAAATTTCTTCCACCTGGGGTTGTTTAACGTGCACCTTTAAGCACAGGTCCTCCAGCATTTTGCCTCCGTCGAAATGCGGCCGCCGAAGTCGGGATTCGATCCCGCGACCTGTGCTTGTATGCTATTGTCTGCACATAACAGGCCACATCCCATTGAGAACGCTACTGGCTTGCACTATAATAAACGCGGCAATTCTCTGAAAGAAGTGCTTGGCTCGCCCGGAAAACGCGCCGCTGAGTAAGCATCGTTGCGTCACCTGGCTATCCGGTATTGGACGCGTGGTTGAACGCAGCAGTTACAACGAAGCGTGAAAGCTATTAGGCCGAAGGGTCGCGGCAAACCCTGTCCTGTACGGTACAGCGTGCCACGCGAGCGTAATACGTGCTTTTCGTGCGCGGTTGACGGTGCACGTAAAGGTAGTTTGGCGGAAACGACATCGTATGTTTCGCTCTCCTGACGACGCTGTTCGTTGCAATTTAGGAATCGCTGCGCGAGGGAGTACACGGATTCTCACGCATTACGCCGATGTAAACTTGCGCCCGTCCTGTGTACGTCTCTTCTGTTGTCCGTGTTTTTAGCGCAGCCATGAATCAAGTTACAAGTAATCTATTGCTGTGGGTAATTACAAAAGTAATGGGCCACGAGCACTCGCGACCTGTAATTGCAAACGTTCTATGCGGCAGTGAAGAAAAATTACAGCATATCCACGGGTGAATGATGAAGAGCTTGGGCGAAGCTCCTGAAGCAATCATGGTTACAGCGTGAAATGTTCAGTGGTTTCGCCCAGCAGTAATCAAAGCGATACGCCTCTTTGGTTACTGCACGCCATCTAGCGTGCAGGGTGCCGCTGCTTTCTTTTTCTTTTTCTCTCTTTTCTTTTCTCTTCTTTTTTTTGCACACATATTGCACACATCTCTATGGGACAGCGCCATCTAGTATATCGTCACCCAATTGCAGTTTGCAGGTATCTCTATGGGACAGCGCCATCTATTGAATGATACGGGAGACGCGACGGCGGGGGAACGCCGCATGGAGCGACGACCGACCAGGTGATGCTATAAGGAGCTTCGCCCCTAAAAGGCGTTTTGCTTGGCTCGCCGGGCTTGTGTAGGTGCGGCCGTAGCACGAGTGGGCATGAACTTTTTCAATGTGTAAACATCCTTACACGTACTACTTCTTGGGAAAAATTGACCCACCACGGTGGTCTAGTGGATATGGTGCTCGACTGCTGACCCAAAGGACGCGGGATGGAATCCCGACCGCGGCGGCCGCATTTCGAAGGAGGCGAAATGCTAGAGGCTTGTGTGCTTAGCTTTAGGTGCACAGTAAAGAATACCAGAGGGTCAAAATTTTTGGCGCCCTTCACTACGGCGTACACACACACACACACACACACACACACACACACACACACACACACACACACACACACACACACACACACACACACACACACACACACACACACACACACACACACACACACACACACACACACACACACACACACACACACACACATATATATATATATATATATATATATATATATATATATATATATATATATAGATATATATAGTTATGCTTTTGCGTTGCAATTTTATGCAACTTCGGTTTTATTGTTGGCAAGTCGCTATGAGTGTTCGCACAAATGGCGTCGTAGCGCTTGTCAAAAGACTCAACAGCTATTTTATCCATCGGCTTTCTGGTATCAAGAGAACGTCCTACACAGCACTTAAGAACAAACGTGTTGGAGGGGTAGTAGGATCAGTTTACGAGGATAGCGGATTACTTAAGTTTATAAGAACATTTCCGCGCAGAAAAGTGTGACACGGAGGGCTGTGTTCGTGTTGTTCATTCCGTGTTGTGTTCTTTGATGCGTTAAAAAGTTTCTACGGATTATCAACATGCCCAAACATATGCTTCTTTTTCGTAAGTCAGCCGTATTTTTATTACACAAAGGCTTGCCTCTATTCCTGCACTTAGAGACAAGTAGCAATATGAAAGAACAAGTCCGGCAAGAAGTGCACTTGCTTTAGGACTTGTAACGCAGATGTCTTTCTGAAATGAAAAAAAGTAAGCAAAGAGAAAATAGGAATGTGGGAGAAAAGAAGCAAGACTCGGAGGCAATGCCATGTGCAGAGGGGACACAGCAGCTCTGGAGTGCCCCCAAATGCCAGGGCCTGAGAGCAAGTAGCAGAACAGAGAAACCGAAGAATATTCTCAAAACGCAGGCTGCCTTGCCACCGAAGCTTGCTGGCCAAAGAGTCGCTTTCCTAACAGAACATTCTCCGGATGGGTGAAATCCCACCGTGGAGAGCTTGCCTTTTCCTGAAGGTGTACGGTGCACAACAATGACCTTATGTTGGAGACGCCGTGGCGTGATACGTACCTTTGTTCCATTGCTTTCGTCCATATTTTCGTTTCTATAGTTTGTACCACTAAGCTTATATGTGTTAGTGTACTGCGCTGTACGGCGCCAGAGAGCATGCTACAAGCACGAAACAAGAGGATCGCGCAAGGAGATTGAGCTGCTTGTCCCCCCAAAAGCCCCATCGCTGTGCTGTTGTTAAGTGCAACAAGAAGACGCTGGCTCTGTGTATTCGCGTCTTGCATCCGAGCAGCCCGAGCACCTCTGCGCATCTCGAGGCATACATTTTACGCTTTTTTTATCGTGAAGAGAGCCAGCAAGTGAACTCAGACTGCAGGAGGAGCTGGCTTCCCGACGGATCGTACAACACTTAAGCGAGAAAAAGGGAGACATTCAATAAACATGTCAGACGAAGAAGGCATCACGCTAAGCCCTGTATGGCGGGTTGAAGCACGCTTTGTTGAGCGCACCTCAGCCGGAGGTGCGTCCAGAAGCTGCTATTGTTCCGTTCCTGAGCAAATAGAAGGCAACATTGAAAGTCCAGAAGAATGAGAGGATACGCGGATGGGAGTGCTGTGAAGCAAAACAGCGAGCATTTTCTTTTGTTGATTTGTTTGATGGTTTGTTCACAAGCCTGGCGCATGCATTTTCTGGTGTAAGCACTATATGGGAGTAATGTTTATTTATATTTTATCCTTTCCATATACGTCCTAACGTGCGTGCGCGGTGGTTTAGTGAATGCCCACGTGTTCTCAAAGTATGGCGACTTTCGCAACAGTTTTGGGTTGTCTGAGTTCAAGATCACTGCTCAATATAATTGCGGTTTCGACTCAATTACTGCGATTATCAGGGAAATAATAAACAGGGGAAAATGCACCGCACAAGAGGGAACACAGAACAAGCGCCCACCCCCCCTCCCCGTGTTCTTTCTTGTCCGGTGTCCTTTAGCGCTCTCTCAAACATGCATTTTCACTACTACTTATATTGCGAGTCTCAACTGTAGCACGCGTTTCTGCGTCATTCTGTCTGTATAAAAAGTGTGTATTTATCAAATTTTCAGTGTGCATGAGACAGCTTTCTATTAATTTGCAGAAAAGAAGAGGTGAAGTGCCTTGGCAGTTATTTTTCACCTATGCCCACGCAAGTCCCTAACTAGCGGGTGGCGCGATCATTCCTGCGCATGCGCAATTCACTTCCGTGTCATCTACTTTTTCCTCCACAGTGCGCTCATTCACGTGTGGTTCCTGTGTCTTGTGTACGTGTTGGCCTGCCTTGCCTGCTTTGATGATAGAAATCTGCACATTGCATTTCGAGCTCACTGAAGTGTTCGTGAGAAGAAAGGTGAAAAAGAAAAACCATCCAATATTTCGTGAAACACAAGTCTGTCGTGTGTTTGCTCTACAGATATCAAATATTCTCTAAGTAAAATACAAACCGAGTTTTTTTCTTACAGTAATATCTGCATTGAGAGCAACGGTTCGCATTGTGATTGGCCAAGTGGGATAAACATCAAGAACTTTCTTGAATCTCTCGTTTCTATAGTGCCCGCTTCAAAGTTGAACGTCCAAATGCTTTTGCATTATGTAAATTTTATGTGTTTACCTAAAGCAGCCAGTCGAATGCTGGGTGTGCACGTTCAGAACTGCTTGAAAAGTCAAATCCATCTCGACATCGTCTGGGTGTGACTTCATGTACACCAAGCCACCTTGTGCAAATCGATGTTGCTGCCACTGCGGCTGTCGAATAGCGCTGTCCTGTCTTATGTCCATTTATCATTTTCTACGCATCACAAACAGGCGGGTTTTCATTTTATGTCAACAAAGTGTCCCAGTCTTTGTACAATAAAAAAATTGGTAGGACGGAGAGAGAGAGAGAGCTAAAGAAGAAAGAGGTGCAAGGCTTTACGTTACAGACGTGAGTCGATAATTGCACAACATTAAACAAAGAGAGTAAAAATTTATGCGGAAGAACAATTTATATGCAATCGAAAATTCTAGATTCACTGATGAGATCCATATTGGTATATTTTGATGCGACGACGAAACATGCCGCTGGTTTTCCACTTTGCCAACAGAAATGCGTCGTCTGACGGCCTGCCTGATTCGCATAGTTCGATTTCTCCCTGCGCAAAAACTGCCAAGGGTCTCATTCGAACAGAACGGGAAGCTTTCAAAATGCAGTTTAGCTCTTCAAAAACGGCTTTTCCGCTGAGCGGGTCAGTCAGAATAAAATCCATCGCTTAGCCACCAAAGAAATGCGTTAGAAACTGTGTGTACGCATCGAGCAGAAAAAAATATGGGCTTTGATGATTGCCAGCATCTGCTTGGTATTTTCTTTATGCTAATAAAGCAACAGTATAGATTCCTGTTTCACTGACCACGTCTACAGAACTCTTTTACTTTGTGTCGAGTTCACAAGAGCGAGGTTCACCAGATGCCGCACCAACACATATTTTTTTTACGTTACCGATTATTACCCCCTCGCAGCGAGACATCGAACTTGGAACCATTGGACGTAGTTTCTGGCATATTGCACACATAACTGCAACTTAAAAGGAAAAACACTGGCCCTACACAAGCTACATAAAAACTAAAATATTGGACGGCTACAGTTTTTCTGTAGCAGTACGAAGTTCTTAATCACTGATATGCAAATACACTCAAGCTTAATATATAGATAAATAGATGGGCGGATGGACGGATTCACACTGGGCTTCGATGTTCCAAGATTTTTCTTTTGATAGGTGCTTCTCATGTAAATACCATGATGGTGTCGGAAGAAAAAGCTTCTCAAGGTACAGAAATTTGCTTAAAGAATTGCAGTAACGTTTTCAATTTTGAACTGTTATTACTTGTGCTTTAAAGGGAAGTACTGAACCTCGAGGGCGCTAGAAAAAAAACATTTCTATAAAATAATCATATTTTGCTTCTGATGTAACTTCTATATATATATATATATATATATATATATATATATATATATATATATATATATATATATATATATATATATATATATATATATATTGCTACTTTCTGTTGTAGCCTTTTACCGTCTAGTCTCTTTCTAGTTCTACATATGTTGAATCGTACTACGAAATGCTCCTTCAATATGTATAATTTGATTTTCCATGCTGGCCGGCCGAGCCACCTATTGTATCCTCTGCCTTATGTATTTTATAGCTCTGAAGAAAAGAAAATGACACTCCGCATATTGTCAAGGAAGAGAAAACTGACAACCACCCGTTTTTATCACGAAGCCACAAGAAAATCCACATTGATTTCTGAGAAAGAAAGCTTCTTTAGCTGCCAAAAATTCGTCCTGGTTCCAGGATCGATCCCTGGACCAGGACTAATTTTTCAGCAACTAAGAAGCTCTCTTTTTAAGAAATTCGTATGGATTTTCTGGTGACTTCGTGCTACAAGCGGGTGGTTGTCAATTTTCCCTTTGTTAGCCATTTTGCCACCTTGCGGAATACCGCAGAACTGATTTGTCAACATACTGTTCTTTCTTTTCCGCTCGTCTCGTCGTCTGCACTATTTCGCTATAATAGACATATAACCAGTTGCCACTGTAAAAACCAACTGCTATAAAGAAAATAAAAGGAAACATAGCTATTGACTGTCCGATCTACAACCGTCCTAAAACCTCGGGCCACTTTTCCAGCAGTAAACTTATACGCACCTTTTTTCATTGCGATACAGGCATGCCTAAAATATAATACTTGATCTGTATGTACGTATTATACGTGTGCATGAATTTAAACAGTGTTCTTGTGGTGTCTGTAATCGTGTATCCAATGATCACAGCTGGTCATGACACTGTAGTGGAGGTCGGCTTGCAGTAGCAGACAGGATCATTCCGATTACAAACTTGGACATGTCCATATTAAATGGCGTGCCTCTGCCTCCATCAGCAGAAGGGATCGGTACGGGCTCGTATCATTCAGAAGTAACTTTGCTGCTAACAAAAGAAACGCACCTGAACGAAAACTGGAAACATTTACCTATCTCTGCAAAATCCATTGGGGCTGCGCCAACAGTTTGAATGGTAAAGGTTACAAAACGAAACTTCGTGCCCCAGTGCGATACAAATGTGGAGGCACGCCAAGTTAGAGGGTACGCCAAAACAAACCCAACTCGGAACACGCAGACCCGCGGGCCAGGCTCTCAACGCCGGTAGCAAAAGCTCATTGTCCATCTATTTCGTTCACCACCATAGTGACCCGCCGCGCGCTGACCCTCAGCCCACGGGAGGCTACCTTGACCCTCCATTATTCAGCTTTGACGTTTCATTTGTCAAAAAAGGCCTCTTCGCAGCTGCCGGCAGAAGATTCCGGTGGGACCAGCTTCGCCGGACCACCACTGTCAAAGAGATGGACAACTGCGTTGGGGGAGCGCGAGAGTGGGTCGTGGCTAAGGCGCCAGGTGGCGTGTAGGTCTTTGGCTTCGCAGCGCTGCTTCGTGGTGCTTTCCCATCCACTTTTTGTGCCTCATCCATCTATGATCGCAGATATCTCAGGCATACCAGACATTTCACGTTATATTGTATCTTCTTAGGTCACGAAATGTTGAACAACGCTTCGTGCAAGGAAACAACATAACCACGCGCAGTGCGGTTAATGACGTTGTGGTGGATTAATAGTTTGATGCCACTACTCCGACGATAGGCGTTGCAGTACATGAAAAGGTGATATATGAGCCAATTATTTTGAGTAATTGGGTCATATTTGAGACTTTTGTGTTCATGTAAATGCGTCCCTTTGGTGATTATCCAAGATACCGCACGTGCCTTCGTCAAAATAGTTTGAACATAAAAATCGTGCACATAAAATACATTCAGCGCACTTAAGCACTAGGTAACCAGCTAAACAACTTTGGGTCCAAGTTCTAGTGCACTTCACTTGTGTATGCTTTTGTTTCTTTTTTTTCTCTCTATTTCTTTCACACGTCTTAACGCCCAAGCATTTGTCTTGGCGTTCAGTGTGCACAAGAATAAGTGAACGTATTCGTGAAAAACGCCAGGCCTGCGCTGAAACCGCAGCACAGTCACAGCGAAAGCTGGAAGAGCGGCGTTTCTAGACCCCGTTAAGCTCTCTTGGGGCTACAATACAAGTACACTAGAAAGGTACCCACTACGCCATAAATCACAATTTTTGTGAAGTTGGGAAGCACCTACTAAGCCATTATTCGTCATTCTGCGGAGAAGCAAGGCACCAGCTACACGTCTGTAAGGCATTATGTGCACTTTGTTGAAGCGACGACTGATGACGATGAAGAATTATGGCTCAGCCCTTTGTAATGGGTTGAAATCTTTAAATGGCCCACCAGTCATGTAATTTGCATTGGGTGACGCCCGGTCGCTATTTCCCTCTCCCGTCATGCTGTATAACATACGTTGACGTGGGAGAGAGACGGGGTGGGGGGGCGAAGAACTTTACTGAGACCCCGAGGAAATGGATCATGCGCTTATGGGCTTCCTTGGCAACCAGTACAAGTGCACTTGCGAGGAACCCACTACGCTATAAGTCATTGTAATTTTTGAGAAGTAGGGCAGCAGGCACTGTGCCATTTTTCGTCATTCTACGGACAGCGTTGGTATCTGCTAAACCCATGTAAGGCATTATGCGCACTTTGTTGATGCTGTGCCTGATGACTATGAAGAATTATGGCAGAGTCCTTTGTAATGGGTTAGAAGCATTCAACAACCTACTCGTTGCGCAATTCGCATTGTGTGACGCCTGGTTACAGAGTTCGCGTTGTGCGACACTTGATGCTTATTTTACTCTTCTACCACGCTATATTGCATATGCTAATGTGGTTCCTTCCCGACATGAAGCCTGTATAGGACCTTTTTGCAAAGCAGTTTCAAGCACCGGCATGGCTCAGAGGTTGAATACTGGGCTCCCACGCAGAGGGCCCAGGTTCGAACCTCGTTCCATCCTGGAATTTTTTTTCTTATTTCGTTTTTTTTTCTTATTTCGAGCGATACTGGTTACGGACACCGGCGGCGGCGGCGGTGGCGGCGGACAACTACGGCGCCAAAAACGGCCGGTGAAATGATCTCATAACAGCTTTCGCTGTAATAATGGAAAGGATTGGCATGTAGTAGGAATATAGAAACAACACTCATGGTGACAGCAATAAGACCAGGAAGCATTTACCTTTCCTTCACGACTGCACAGACGCCTCGAGAGTTGCCACACAAGGACCATCTTCGCTTTGCCCGCCCGATATTCCCAGAGGAATCGGCAAGCTTCGTTTTTCGCCAGAGATAGTGGCCCGGAAGAGAAATGGACGCTGTGAAAGGATGGTCAGCGTGTCACAACGCCTTTTGTCTGCGCGTTTTTGCATTTTACCTGCTTTACTATGCTTTTTATTTATTTATTTTTTGTTGCCGATATCGTGGTCTTTCGCTCGCGCTGATATCTCTCTTCTCGAGGCTTACCACCGGTGTGCCGAAGCTTCGAACATGCGTATGTGGCTACACAAAGGTTTGACTTCGAAGCCGGCTTATAAACGTTTCCTTTTTATTAAGGGCATATCTTTCGGAGAAAGTCACTTAGAAGTCTCGGGACAAGTGGCGAACGTTT